>NC_025993.2:115964910-116072213 GCF_000442705.2 Elaeis guineensis
ATCCCCCGGGTCTCAATCAAGTATACTGTAAGCGTTCGAACCCTTCTCAATGGCGACTCATGAAATTGAACAAACCTGAGTGGAAGAGAGGACTGCTAGGTTGCATTGGTGCAGTTACATATGGTGCAATCCCGCCCATACATTCCTTTAACTTGGGTTCAGTTCTCTCCGTCTACTTCCTCCAAGACAATGAACTTATCAGGTCGAAAACAAGATCATACTGCTTCATATTCCTGTCCCTGGCATTCATCACTCTCACTGCCAACATTATGCAACACTACAACTTGGGAATCATGGGGGAGAGGTTGACAAAGAGGGTAAGAGAAAATTTTCTAGTGAAGGTTCTGTCCTTTGAGATTGGGTGGTTCGATGAAGACGAAAACTCAAGTGCAGCAATTTGTGCAAGATTAGCCACAGAAACGAACAAGGTTCGGTCCCTTGTCGGAGACCGTCTATCACTGATACTTCAGTCCCTACTGGAATTTTACTTGCTTTCATACTTGGACTTGTGATCACTTGGAGGCTAGCAATTGTGATGATTGCCATACAACCTTTGGTCATTGCCAGTTGCTATCTGAGGAAAGTTCTGATGACCACCATGTCGAAGAGGGCCAAGAAAGCACAAATTGAAGGAAGTCAGTTGGCAAGTGAAGCTGTAGTGAACCACAGGACCATCACTGCATTCTCTTCTCAAAAGAGGATGCTGGACCTCTTTGAAATTGCTCAAGAAGGGCCAAGGAAGGAGAACATTAAGCACTCTTGGTTCTCAGGCCTGTGTTTGTTCCTCTGCCAGTTCATTACCACGGCTGCTGTAGCATTGACCTTCTGGTATGGAGGAAGGCTAATGGCAAAAGGCCTGATAACCTCGAAACATTTGTTCCAAGCTTATTTCGTCCTGATGAGTATAGGTAAATATATAGCAGATGCAGGAAGTATGACTTCTGATTTGGCAAAGGGTACAGATGCAGTCAGGTCAGTTCTTGAAATACTTGATAGGAGAAGTAAGATTGAGCCAGATGATCCAGAAGGAATTAAGGAGAAGACTCTCATCATAGGTGATATTGAGCTCAAGAACGTGTCTTTTTATTATCCAACAAGACCTGAACAGATTATTCTCAATGGACTAAATCTGAAGATTGAAGCTGGAAAAACACTGGCATTGGTCGGACAAAGTGGCTCCGGCAAATCGACTATTATCGGGTTGATCGAAAGATTCTATGACCCATCAACAGGTTCTATAGAGATTGATGGACAGAACATCAAAAGCTACAATTTGAAATACCTTAGATCTCACATTGCATTGGTCAGCCAGGAGCCAACTCTCTTTGCAGGAACTATTCGCGACAATATCTTATATGGAAAAGAGAGTGCTACTGAGAATGAGATAATGAATGCAGCAATGCTTGCCAATGCTCATGAATTCATAAGGTACAGTTCATACAGACATTACCATCATTCAGATTAGTCATTATTTCCTTTAAATAGAGAACTAATGTGTTCAACATGCATGATGGAATTGGCAGCTGCATGGAGAGTGGCTATGAAACACACTGTGGAGAACGAGGAATTCAACTCTCTGGTGGGCAGAAACAAAGAATTGCATTAGCTCGAGCAATACTGAAAAACCCAGCAATTCTGCTCTTGGATGAGGCCACCAGCGCACTGGACAGTGTGTCAGAGAACTTAGTTCAGGATGCATTAGACAAGATGATGGCAAGTAGGACATGTATTATTATTGCTCATCGGCTATCTACCATACAAAAATCAGACTCCATAGCACTGATAAAGAATGGAAAAGTCGAAGAACAAGGATCTCATTCTGACCTACTTGCTGTTGGACATGGTGGCTCATACCATGAACTCATAAAATTACAGCAAGATAGCTCACATCACATACAGCATACACTCTGAATGCGTCCAGGGTCAAGTTTCTGGAAGGCAGTCAGAAAGTGTTAATAGTTAAGATATTTGATAAATTGGTGAGCTCATCATTACTTGATACTCTATAGCCTTATGATGCTTGCTAGTTGCTATGGTCAGTCAAATCTTCCTACCAGAGGCTTGGAGGCTGCTTAATACAGCAGGCCACCAAAGTTTGAACCAAAACTTGCCATACTGGTTGGTTCCATATTGTATCGGATGTATCTTATTGTATTGTATCGATACAGAACTGGTATGCAGTCTCATACCGTATTAACACTCGGTATACCTAACCATTTTGTACCATCAGACATACCAATATTGTAATAAGATAGCACCAGTATGGAGTCCAGTATTGATATAGTGAACCTTGCTGAAGTCTAATTGTTTTATTTATATTGAGGTTTCTCTGTCCCAAGGTAATCAGGTGTAAATAAATTTATCTTCATATATATGTAGTATGCCTTAAGTCTTATTATTTTCGCTAAAGAATATTGTCCAGAATCCAACCATGTTTCTGCTCAATCCAATCATATTTCTGCTCACGCAATGGTGTATATGATCTTAATACCATTCCTGCTAGGAATAGGACAAGCAATTCTCTCTAAAATAATAAAGGGCATTAAAGATGTGGTTTCAATTCTCCTCAAAGAAAGATGTGGTTTCAAATGAATCATGATTTGAGACCCAAAAATTAATATAACACGTAACATACGTCTTATGAGTCAGTTGATCTAAAATAAATTGGATAATTGTTCAATCCAATGCTTTACTAAGATTTTTCACCATAATGATGTTATCTATGGGTTAAAGTTAGCAATACAGTTAGTACTTGTAGTCTTGTAGTTTCAACAACATTCATTAACAACATATTCATATATGGAAGAATGAAATAGATAAACTAATTCAAATACTGAAAGCAAGTTCTTAAAAGTAAATGTGCATTTTGAGTTCTGCAAAATTGCCAATGCTAGTTTGAATGATTCTGGCAGATGGCACAAGGATCAGAATGTTAGGTGATGAATATGGAAAAAGTACATAAAGTAAGTGTTGGAATTGTGATAAACCTGCATAAATGAAAGCATTGCAAGGTTAAAAGTAATAATTCAAGAAATTTATAAGTTGCTTCACATAAGAACAGAAAGATGGAAATAGATTGAGAGAATGGCCACTGATTTGAGGCCTTCAACTGAAGAAGGGGCTCAGATTTCTGTCTTTTAAAAGAAAAGGTAGGTTTAAAAGAGAGGAACAAAAAAACAGAAGGAACTTTCTTTAAGCATTTGGCTGAGCTCTGCTGACTGATGAAAATTTCCATGAACCAAAGGCACTCATAATCAAGCAGTTCTTTCCGGTGAGATTGATATAATTGATTTAATTATTTTAAAGATCACTGAGGAAAGAAAGCTTTTCTTCACCTTGCTTATATTTAGCATGTGCAATGCACATGGCTGATTCTAGAAGACAATTAGAAGGTAGATGTGATTCTGCGAACTGGTAGGTTGTTTAGGATCAAATTAACCTTGTGATTTAAAAAAAAAAAAAAAAATCTATTGACCATACATTATAACTCTTTATTACTTTGTTTAGGATCAAATTAACCTTGTGATTTTTTTTATAAAAAATCTATTTATAGTACATCATAACTCTCTTATTACCATCCATTTAAGGGCCCTCAAACCAAAGATCATTGCCAACAACAATCAGAGAGATGCAGATGCAAAGGAGTGCATTTCCAAAACATGAGTGCCCTGATTAATACCGACTAATAACCTAGGAGGAGCTGTGATGGAGACCCATTGGTGTTTGATCACAAACAACTTCAGTTCATCATATGTAGACATTGTTGGAATTTTATGGTTTCATGCACGCATGATTTTACAAAACAAGTACGTAGCGGAATTTAAAAATTTTCAGATTAAATCTAATTTAATCTAAGCATGCACAAGATCAAATCTTCAAACCATAACAGGATCATCATATGTGAGATAAAATTCAGATACAGAAATCAAATAGAAAAAAATAAATTAAAACATACCTGGACATGGATCATTCTTCAATGTGAACAGATGATCATGGATGTCTTCCGAAGATCCCTTGTAGCCGCACAAGCGTCCAGTCTCTACGGATATCCACACGAGACTCTGATCTGATCAGAAGCCTTTTGATCACATCGGGGTGCTAGCTCCCTTGCAGAGATCGCATCTTGATGGTTGAAAATTTTTTTTTCTCCTAAGACACTCTTAGAGAACAAGAAGATGTAGGAGGATCTTGACGCTAGAGATCATGAGAAGAATCTTTCTTCTCTTTTCTTCCTAAAATCCATGCATCAAATCTTTACAATAGAGATGTAAAAATTTTGTTCAACTTTTGGACAAAAGGAGGAGGAGACATCCATGTCTAAACATGGATAAGAGGGAGGAGATAGAGATGTCTAAACCAACCTTTGGTTGTGTAAGAAAAAAAGGATATGGAGCAAAACAAACCTCACGCCATACCATCTTCACGCGCCCTCCTCTCCCTTATTTTTCTCCACGCCACCCTTGGTTTTTGGGTGTCAAACCTGATCACTAATCCACCCCATGCCGTCCCATAAGATGTGGTTATTTATAAGCCAAAAGAAGTTAGAAACTGGATAGGAGATAGAGTCCTAACAACTAAGGACTCTTGAAATTAAGATGCCGCCAAACACGTATGGAATTCACGCCCAAGTTTACACGAAAACAAGGTGGTTGAAGGTGGCGTGGGGTCCTTATCTTATGGCGCATGGAGGGAATTTTAATCCAATGGGACTCTTAGTTTTAAGTCAAATAAAATCTCAACTAATCCTAATCATATTAGGACCAAATTAGACTCAAAAAGATGGGAATCCAAATCTGATTTGGAGCCCAATTAATTCAGATTGAATGTCTCCTAATTGGAGGAGGAGTCCTAGTCCTATTGGATTCTTTTTTGGTGCTCAATTTTAATCCTAATCCCATTAGGATTTGGTGTAGTATGAAAATGAATATTCTTAGTCCAATTAGGAATATATACATCCTAGTCTAATTAGAAATTGGATCAAACCCAAATTCTAATTCAACTGAGACTAATCATCCAATTCTTTTGGGATTATCCTATAACTCTATAGGATTGATCAAATCAAACCCAAAATGAGTCAAATTAAATCCAATCAAATTGGACTTGATACAAGCCCCAATGCTCAATCAAATTGAGCCAATTAGCAATCTTATTGCTAATTAATCCTCCTATAACTCACTAACTCTTTAGCGAGTTTCATAATACTATATTTGCATTAGATCAATTATCAATCAAATTGATAATCAAATCCTTTTACAATTCATAATCATAATTCAACCATCTGATCAGTCAAAAGCTTCTTTTGTATGTGACTGCATAGATTCTATTCTGTCTGGTAGTGAGATATATTGTAATCTTTATCACAATATTATTGAAACACTTTTCAATGGATTGGAACAATTTTAACTCAGCCCACCAAGAATCATTGATCGTCAAGATGATCCTTATGAGTCTCACAATCCACCAGTGATACTTAGCAGTATGTAGTGATAACTCAGTAGAATAAAAGATGAACCTCTAGGTGCAGTTAGCACATGATACAGTCCCTCTATCGTGAGTCCCAACCAGATGGCAGGTCATAGATAAATCGTCAAACCTTAACATCAGTCATATGATAGATTCAATCAGCTTGAGTCCATATGTGATTCTATGAAAACTCTTTTCATCAATCACAATGCTATGGTCATAGACTTAAGGACTCAGCCTCTTAAATTTCATAGGACTACTCCCTTCTGCTAGGGTCGATAGATCCCATTTTGATGTATATCCTACTCCAAAAGCGGACCAACTGTCGTCAACATCCACTACAAGGACTCCTTGAGACCCATGTTGATGTGTCAGTCAAACTTCAGCAGCCTCACTGCGAGCAGTAGTGTCATCTCAGGTCAAAAGACCAGTTATACAACTGCAGCATCGAGAAAGTCACTAACGAATGAGCAGACATCCATGTAACTTCTCATGTTGGTCACGCTCAGTACTATTTGTTCTCTAACAACCATCTGCACTCTCGCTCCAGTATCTCTACACTGCAGACTTGAGACCCATTTGTCCGAAGAAAGTGATCCGTGCACTGATCTATCCGGATCAATCACCATCCCCATGATGATCTTATGATCAGGAGCAATTTAATAATTAACCATCAATGACACATGCCTCAAATTCTCAACACTTTGAGAATATGTGTCATCATTTTGTTAATCTCTTGAATGATTCATAGATACATAAACATGAATGGTAATATAACTGCCCAATAAGTACAAAATCATATCTTAGAGATTTAAAATGTGTCAGTCAAGATTGACTTCTAGGACATACATCCAACAATAGACACATGGTATTTTACTTACTGAATAAAGCAGCTTCAGTGGTCATGAAATGCTAATGGAACATAAACATTAATAAGAAAAAAAAATAGTAACATATGTCTGTTGGATTTGACTCCTATGATCTAATTATCACTTAGTCAGATTTAACTCTTTAGGTCAGCCACATGTTCTGAATCAATTACAGTGAACTCAATTAATTAAAGAGTCATATTCCTAATAAGACTTGGACTGAAATTTCAATTCTAATTAGGAGTAAGTTTTTTGATGGAACAAGACAAATGCAGATATAAATAGATGTGGCCTAATCCTTTTTCTCCAACTCTCAGGAGGACCATCAATCATCCATATAAAGAAGGAGGGTGAGGAGAGAGAAGACCACTGCCCGCGAAAGAAAATCAGACACTCTGCGGGCTACGTGATCATCATATTGGTAAGACGATGGTGCAAGATATGATTTATTTATGATTTTGATTTTTATATGAATATCGAAACAAGATCCAGATAAAAAATTAAATTATCTAATATATGGTATCAAAGCTTCGGTTTCATGCTTCGTATTCATGTAAAAATTTTTCCTACAAATTTTGACTTATTTTTGAAAAATTAAAATCATGGTTTTGTATTTTTCAAAATTAATTAAGGCTTAAGGAAATTAAATTATACTTTCTTAATTTCAAAAAAAAAATTGTTTGGGGTCGACCACGAAGGACGCCCGCGCCGTCCGGCGAACCGGGCAGCAGCCATGGCTACGGCCATGTCGGCGGAGGATCGGGCGGTGGCGGCGTCGGGCAGTGGCGGTGGGCTGCGGTGGCGGCGGCGGGGTTCCGTGCGGCGGCCACTGGAACCACAGTTTCTGCCGCGGCAATGCGAGGCGGCGGGTTTTCCCACTGTCCTTCGATGAAGGGGCGGGTCCATCGCCCTCCCTTCTTGCCTCTCTGGCGGCTGAGATAGCAAGGGGCGGCCGTTCAACCGCCCGTCCGGCGCATGGGGAGGTGGGGGTTGGAGGTTTTGATCGGAAAAGACACAGGGAAGAAGGAGATGGGGTATTGCGTTTCGGATCCTATTAGATTCGGATCCAAACCTGTTCCAACTTAGATTCAAACCCATTAAAGCCTATCGGGTTTCCGATTTTGATCCATTAAAGTTTTAGATCAGACCCGAACCCATTAACCCGATTTTGTTTTAAACCTTTTTGCATATAACCCCTAAAGAATAGTTACTTACAGAAAAGTGCCTGCAGTTTTACAGAAAAGTCCTTTTCTTTCTGTTATTTATGATTGAGCTCTTTATTGTTAAGGTTTTTGATAAAATCACTGTATCTTATTCATTTTATATCCGATTTGAGCGATGTTTAAACCGTTAGACTCATAATGACTTGAGAAACATTTTGATTCTATTTTCATGTATGAAAGAATATCTAAACAATTTATATATTATTTATTATATAATTTCGCTCACTATTATAATATTCAAGGGTGTTTTCGTGTAGCCCTGATCGCTATTGCAGATGGTCAAAAATAAATCTAACTCAAATTATATAAATAAGATGAGTCGGGATCGTATCTTTATGGATCTAGGGCTGAGTTGTCATCGCAAAAAGAATAAAAGGGAAGACTGTTGCACAGAAAGAAAAATAAACAGAAAATAAGCTATTCTAAAAGTTAAATAAAATAAATATCTCGAAGGTTACGAGTTAATTTTGCATTAAATAGAGTTGTATTTTTTTAATGATATTAGATACTTATAATTAGGCCTTGTACATAGCTTATCTCTGTTTGAGCACGATCCGTACCCTTAGATCATGGCTCATCTCTTCGGACATAAATTATTTTAGAGCTTAATCTCACAAGTAAAGAAGAAATAATAATAATAGATCAAAGCTAAAAAGCACATGTCTTTTCTCAGCACGCCCCATATTCGTAGATCACGGTACATCTCTGGAAAGTATAAGATATGCCTCTCTTCTTTCTTTGACAAGTCCTGTATCCGCAGATCACGGTGCATCTTTAGAAAGTAAGGATTATTCTAGTCTTAATCTAGCATGTAAGCATAAAATAAAGTAAATAAAGAACTCATGACACTTTAATAATCAAAGGCATAATCTTTATTGTTACATATCATAAAAGAAATACAAAGAAAATTTAGAACATTAGAACCCGCTCTGCTTCATTACAAGATCGCCTCCCCTCCCGAGATTGGTGGATCAGCCACTCATAGGTTGCTCCCTTCTTTCAGATTCTAGAATGATTCTTAAGGTGGAGATATGGAGGTCTTTTTATGGATGTTAGGAGAGACAAAGTTTATTTATTTTCTAGATATTGGACTAACAAGAAAGGGTAGGCATTTGTTTTATTTTAAAACTCTGAAAAGATCTCTTCTATTCCATCGCACGCATCCCAGGCTTCTGCATGAATCATATTGGGCATCCTATGAGGACTGTTCTGGCGCCCACATAAAGACAACACCTTTTCTTATTTTCCTGCTGAGTCCCATCCAAAAAGTTGCGCGCCACCAAATGCTTCTCCAAGCCGCTGGGTCCCAAGCCATATGCCACTTTACATGTGCATTCTAAACTTTTTCCTATGAGAGTCCTATAATCCTCTAAACTCCTCTTTAAAATCCATAAGACCCACCTCACATGCTTCCCAAAACCATTCAAAGTCTCAACATTTTCAGAGCATCTTTTTTTTTTATAGACCACATGGCTTGCTTTTATAAGCCGCATGGATCAAGTGAACCGTGTGCTGTGCACACCCGCGCATAGGCCATTATAAGCTTTGGGGTTTTAGACTTGTAATGTGATTAAATTTTTATTACTGATAATTTTTTGAAAAGAATATAACAAGTATTAAATATAAAATTATAGAGATTAAATAACATAAATTTTAATATTTCTTGTGTCACATTAATATATTGATCACACCTTTCAATTTGAACTTTACTCGTCCTCAAGTAAAATAGATAAATTAGTCATGTATATCGACTCATCCTTGAATTAAAAATTATCCTAGATACTCCTAAAGGCAGCTGATATCCGGCTAGATTATTAAAGAGGTACTTCATTGGATTACTAATTTGATCCAGTTAGTGGTTGAGTATTATCCATAAAAATTTTTAAAGATCTTCTTTTACTAACTCTTCACTCTACTCTTTAAGTCCTCTAACTTGATGTAAGCTGAATTTATTGTCTTCTTACAATTTAGTCTCCTTATTATCTTTTTTTTATTCAAAAAAAGTTTAGTGTAATGTCTTAGCCTCTTAAATTTTCTAGCTGATCTTTGTAGTAAGCTTTCAGCCAATGACACTCAAACCAGTTGACTTTAGGGCATTAGGTATAAAACACCCCTCGGACTTACTGACTCGAGTCCAAGAGAATATGATTCTTATAATTGATTTCTTGCATTCCCACCTTTTGACATGAACCACAGTGCTTACTTAGGCAAAAAGATTCGATTACTCAGTGAGATAATGCTAACCCTTTTTTTTGAAGCAACTTTTAAGGAGAACGTTTGCATATCTCGACCTTTTCATCCAACTCCCATGAAGCAGATTCTTCATTGAGATCGATAAGAAGAGGTCCTGGAGTCACTCTAAAACTTGATCTGGTCTAAACCCTACCATTCATTAGATTTTTTTAATAATGTACTCCCCAGTATCTCTAAAATTATCTAAACTATTAATCATTCATTGATTAAGGTGCCTAATTAACTTTTAATCAAGACAAAGTTTGGGCACATAAAGCTAATTATTTTTTATCATACTTGAGGAGTCACTTAAACTTAAGTTGGTTATCCTCTCCCCAACTTAATTTTTATTGTTCCTAATAGAAAAAGAGAAAAATAATAAAATATTCATCAAGGAGGGATACCACCTGATTTGTTGTTGTTTGTAGGTCCTTCATTGTATTTCATCGAGTTCTTGTCGAATGTTGATGATGTACTCCCCCCAGCTTGGCTAGTCATCTTTATTATTTTTTTATAAAATAAAAAATTAAATAATTAGAAAAATAAATACTGGATTCCTCCCAACAAGTGCTAAGTTTAAAATCTTCAATCAGACTTCATGATTTTGCCTATCCTATGTCAAATATTAAATTAATAAATTTTAATAATTTTAAATTATCAATCTCAGAAAGATGGCTTGCGATCTCATTATTAATAAATTTCAGTATTTTATTGTCAATCTTCAGAAAGTAGTTCACGACCCCATTCTTAATCAGTTTTATCTTTCTAATTTTAAAAAGATAATTTACAAACCCATTCACAGACCCTTATTTATTGAGAATTTCTCCTATTTATTCTTTTAAAATACTCATAAATTAAATTTTTGGATTAGGAATTGAGTCTGATACAATGGGTATCGGGAGGGTGTCATTCGGCTCTAAACATACGTAATCAGGTGTGACCAAAGATGGCTTCAGTTTTGGAGGAGGTGGTGATTCTAGAGAGAGCTATTGGAGTAGGTATTGATTCAATTTCTCAACCCATAGAGGAGTGGTGCTAAAATTGGATGGCTCTAACAATGTGTTCACATTTTTAGTATACCCATCTACATTAAAATCATCCACCCCAAAAGGATCCCAACGTGTATACACTGGGTCCTGAGAAATAATTCTAGGGGTAGCTTCTTTTATTATATTTTTAGATACATCCACCTCAAAATAATTTTCAGTTTGTGTATTAGGCTATTCTATGACATTTCCACTCCTAAGTGTCATCGCTTGAGTATGCTCTGAAAAGGTTGCATGGGCTTTGGAGCTCTCAGTCATATATTACCCCTTCAGGTCACTTATGGACTGATTAGATAATTTTTCTTCCTTCCTCCTATTAAGTACAGCAGTTAGCCGACCGACTTGGGTCTCGAGCTTAGGTATTGCTTGTGTGTGGAAGTAAAGGTTCTGGGTGTTCATTTCTAGCCCTTCTAATATGTGTAAATTTTTTCTTCAAATGTCGAATTATGGGCAATTAAAGAAGATTGCTGAACATTTGGAAAGTGGTACGCTGTATAAGTTCCTTCTGAAAAACTAGGTTCATAGTCAACTGCTAGATGTGATGTCCCGAAAAAATTTGGATAGTTTCTCCACTCAGATTGTAAATGTTAGAGAAAAGATTGTAATGAGCAGTCTAGATTTAGGCTTGATATATTTGCTCATGCGCAAACTCTGAGAATCGAGGTGTAGCTAGACATTCACCAGCCAAGTGGATGGGACTCAAGCATACAACACAAACATCATGGGAGGCAAAGATGAGGCAGGAGAGTTTCCGATATTCAGTAAATGTCCAATTTTTGAGACAACTCATCTACCTTACTCTGGATCTCATAGATTTCACCTCTATTGGGTCCATAAATAGGTGCATGAAGGGCATAAGTGTAAGAATAAGGGGTAAAATACTCCCTCAATTGGCAAGAAGGTTCAGCCTCAATGGGTGCAGCCATATTTCTAGACCGAAAAGTCCTAATGGTCTTCTCTAATTCCTCATCTAGTCATTGCAAATCGGGTTGTTGTGATCTTCTACCGTGCATGCAGCCAAAGATTTCTAGATCCAGATAATCCTATCAAGGTTTTATTCTTATATATATATTTTAATATATTATTTTTTGAAAGAAAAAAGAAGAGAGAGAAAAGAATTCTCATAGATGAGAGTCCTAAAGCTAGAGAGATAGATGAGAAATTTTTTTTTTTTTTTTTAACAAACAAGTTGCAACAATCCAATCCTAACTATGGTTCACCTAAGTCTAGATAGCTCCTAACTTTTAAGTTAGCCTTCGAGCACTCCAAGTTCAAAACTTATTAAGTCGGCCAGTAAGTGTAAGGTCGGTGGGAGGCTCTCCATGCTTTGCAATGGATCTAATTAAGTAACCATCTTTCTTCGAGATAAAGATCCCCCGAACTATTTGCCTAGACACCGATCGATCAGTCAGTTAGAACCCAAACCACCCTTGGGCTTCCTTGTCCTAGTAAGCTCGAATGTTCCTAGGGTCAGCATCTAATTGATTTCACTTTAGGCTTGGGTTATGCAAATGCAGGGGATAGTTTATGGGCTAAGAAAGGGTGATCAAATCCTCACCTTATCTTGTATTAGGTTTAATACTCTTAAAATCAATTATAGATATGCAATGCAACAAGAAAGATATCCTAGCATAAGTAGAAGATTTTTATTTTTTTCTATTTTTGATTTCTCTATGATAGTTAAGAGTTATGGAATGTTTTTTTTCTTTTTTTGATTGTGTATTTTAAGTAATTATAAAAAAAAAAGTTTGAATTAAGTTCAAATGCTAAGAGTCAATATGAAATAAAAGGTAACGATTCAAATCAAGTTAGAATAAAAGGCGAGTAAAATAAGGCAAGATAAAAATAAAGGGTAAGAAGCTAGTAGTAAAAGAAGGAAAGGCAGTTAAGCATATAAGGTAATTATGCAATAAAATAAAGCAGTAAATAAGAAATAATTTTTTTTTTGATTTTTTCAGATTTCTTCCTTTGAAACAACAGTGCTAAGATCTCTGACAATGGCGGTAAAATTTGATCACTGTCATGGACGGTCAAAAATAAACCTAACTCAAACTATATAGATGGGGTGAATCGGGATCGTATCCTCAAAGACCTAGAGCTGAGTTGTGATTGCAAAAAAAATAAAAGAGAAGACTTATTGTTGCATAGAAAGAAAAGTAAACAGAAAATAAGCTATTCTAAAAGTTGAATACAATAAAAGCAAATATCTCAGAGGTTATGAGTTAACCTTGCACTAAACAGAGTTGTATTTCTTTAATGATATTAGATACTTGTAATTAGGCCTTGGACATAGCTTATCTCCGCTTGAGCATGATCCATACCTTTAGATCATGGCTCGTCCCTTCGGACATAAACTATTCTAGGGCTTAATCTTATAAATAAAAAAGAAATAATAATAATAGATCAAAGCTAGAAAGCACCTGTCTTTCCTTGACACGTCTCGTATCTGTAGATCACGGTACATCTCTGAAAAGTACAAGATATGCCTTCTTTCCTCGGCACACCCCATATCTGTAGATCACGATGCATCTCCGAAAAGTAAGGATTGTCCTAGTCTTAATCTAGCATGTAAGTATAAAATAAAGCGAATAAAGAACTCATGACACTTTAATAATCAAAGGCATAATCTTTATTGCTACATATCATACAAGAGATATAAAGAAAGTTTAGAATATTAGAATCTGCTTTGCTCCATTACAAGATCTCCTCCTCTTCCAAGACTGGTGGATCAGCCGCTCATAGGTTGCTCCCTTCTTCCGGATTCCAGGATGATTCTAAGGTGGAGATATGGAGGCCTTTTTATAGGTGTTAGGAGGGAGAAGATTTATTTATTTTCTAGATGTGGGGCTAACAAGAGAGGGTAGGTATTTGTTTTATTTTAAAACTCTGAAAAGATCTCTTCTATTTCGTCACATACATCCTAGGCTTTCGCATGTATCGTTCGTGCATCCCATGAGGACCGCTCTTGCGCCTGCGTAAAGATAACACCTTCTTTCCTTATTTTCCTACCGAATCCCATCCAAAAAGTTGCATGCCACCAAATGCTTCTCCAAGCCACTGGGTCCCAAGCCATATGCCTCTTTACACGCACATTCCAAACTTTTTTCTACGAGAGTCCTGTAATCCTCCAAACTCCTCTTTAAATTCCATGGGAACCCACCTCACATGCTCCCCAAAACCATTCCAACCCCTAACATTTTTCAGAGCATCTTTTTTTCTTGTAGACCATGTGGCTTGCTTTTGTAAGCCGCATGGATCCCCTGTTGCATGCCCCCCTGTGAACTGTTGCTGTGCACACCCGCACATGGGCCATTATAAGCTTTGGGCTTGTCTTTGGGCTTTTGGACTTGAAGTGTGATTAAATTTTCATTACTGATAATTCTCTGAAAAAGAACGTAACAAACAATAAATATAAAATAACAGAGATAAATAATATAGATTTTAATACTTCTTGTGTCACATTAATATGTTAATCGAGCCTCAAAGGGTCTAGAGCACTTTATGGATCTTGAGTAGCTGAATCATTGAGGACTAATGATTTTTTCTTATACTATAGTTTTAGAATTGCATAAAGATGTATCTGTTACAGTTGACCCAAAGGTGACTATAATTTGATATAAAATTAACAGAAAAAGTTGACTAACTTGAATTGCATAAAGATGGAGAGTTCTACATCCAAAAGTGGGAATAACTTTGGATTTTTGTAATCATGTTAGTTAACCACTGAAAGTGCAACTAATATGATGGGTCATAATTTAAATTTGAATTATGTGTACACACCATAATTATTGTTCTTGCTTATATATTTCATATTATTGTTAGTTACGATTTATGTGATACATGTTTTGACATTATTTATTATGTTTAAATTTGTGATTAAATTAGTTGCGACACTTATTGTATGGTATGATGCTTGTCCAAAAGTATTTTATAGTTATATAGTAAGTGTTATTAGCAGAATTGTATTATAGAATCTATATTATGATCATAATTGTGAACATGTTCTTTACTTACAGCTATGACCCTGCTTCACTCTCATGCATCTATCTAAGATTCACACACTGAATGGATCAAATATCCTGATTGGCACGAGCAGTTTCTCATTGTTTTAGGATGTCTAGACTTAGATTTGACTCTTTGTAAGTCTCAGCCTGATCCACTTACCCTCACTAGTTTTCTGATCATAAGAAATTATGTGAAAAGTGGAAGCAATCTAATAGATTATCTCTCATGATTATTAAGAGTTCCATACCAAGAGATATTAGGAGATTTGTTCCAGATAACGAATTGGCCTCTGAGTACCTTTTTCTGTAGAATAATAGTTTACCAGATCAAGTAAAGCATTAGCTGATACCCTAATGAACAAATTAACCTCTATAAATATAATGGATTTCAGGAGTATGAAAGCTCATTATAGAAATGCATGATATAGCTGAAAAATTGAATAATTTGGGTATGACGGTATTTGAAAACTTCTTTGTCTAGTTTATCTCAATTCTCTTCCATCCTAATTTACTTAATTTAAAATTTACTACAACACATAAGAAATCATGATCAATGGATAACTTATCTCCCAATGTGTGCAAGAGAAAGAGAGATTGAAACAGGAAAGGGTCCCAGTTGTTTATGTGATTTCATAGGAGCATCCTAAAAGAAAGAAGGCAAAGAAAAGAAATAAAGAATCCAACAATCTACCAAAAAAAAGTTCTCACAAATTGAATTATTTTTCTATAACAAAGAGGGACATATCAAAAAAGATTGTGAGAAAAGAAAGAAATAATTCGAAAAGAAGGGTATTCCCTGTGGATTGATGTTCCTTCTAATATCTAGTGGATTGATTCGGGTGCTGCAATTCATTTTCTAATTCATTGTAGAGATTTTCTTTCAAGTTGGAAGCCAAATGATAGAGAGTGATAGATCTTTATGGAGAACTAGATGAAGTCCAAGGTTATTTCAGTTGGACCTACAGACTTATACAGACACTGGATTTTAATTAGATCTATATGATGTCTTTTATGTTCTTTCAGAATCTAGGAATTTAGTTTCTTTATCAAAACTCGATTTAGAAGGTTTTTCATTACTTTTGTAAATTTAAGCTTTAAATTAATAAAAAATTTTATTTTGGTTGGTACTGGAATATTGTAAAATAGATTGTATAAATGAAATTTAGATTTTTTTTTTAACAATCTTTACTTATTTTGAATGTCAATGTTGGAATAAAAATGTGGTATTGTAAATGGGAGTTCTTCAATGCTGTGGCATAAGTGATTAGGTCACATATCAAAAGAAAAAATGACTAGATTAGTTAAGAAAGATATCTTATCAAATTTAGATTTTAATGATTTTGGTATGCGCATCGATTGCATTAGAGAAAATAAATTAAAAGTCATAAAAAGAATGCCACTAGAAGTTAAAGACTCTTAGAATTGATACATACTGATATTTATGGCTATTTATACCATATTTTGAAGGATAAAAGTATTCATCATCTTTATTGATGATTTTCACATTATAGTTATTTCTTTCTATTGCATGAAAAATCTAAAACTTTGGAAGCCTTTAAGGTGTATAAAGCTAAAGTAAAAAATTAATTAGATAGAAAAATTAAGATTGTGAGATCTGATAGGGTGATGAATGCGACGGCAGATATGATGAATCTGACCATAATCTTGGATATTTGCCAAATTTCTTGAATAGCATGGCATTGTAGCATAGTACACTATGCCAGAAAATTTTAACAAAATGGTGAGGCTGAAAGACGTAATCTGTACCTTGATGAAATGATGAGGAGTATGATTGGTAATTCCTCATTATTCTTGAATTTATGAGGAGAAACCTTGAAAACTGCTTTGTATATTCTAAATTGAGTACTAGTAAGATCATTCCTAAAATTCTTTTGGAGTACAGACGGGTAGGAAATCAAGTTTAGGATATTATATATTTGGAGTTATCCTGCAGGGGCTCGATTATATAACCCACAAAAAAAATTAGATTTCAAAACTATTAGTTGTTATTTATCGGGCATCCAGAAAGATCAAAAGATTTAGATTTTATTATCCATCACACACTACTGAAATTGTTGAAACTGAAACTGCTAGATTCATTAAGGATGGTAAAAATAATGAGAATGATGAACTGCATAATGCGGTGTTAGAGAAAATAAGAGAATCTTTTCTATTACAGTAATATATAGAGATATTTCACATGACCTGTTTAATATGAAATCGTGAACATCAATAAGTGATTGATATATCACTTCCTGAACAAACTGTCAATGAACCTGATACGATTAAAAATAATCACAATAATGATACTGAATCTGGAAATTACGAAGATCTACTACAATTAGAAGATCGGCTATTTCAGATGATATATTGTTTACTTACAAGAATGTGATTATGATGTTGGGATAAAAGATGATCCAGTCTCATTTAAGGATGCCATGAATAGCGATGATTTTGAACTTTGATTAGATGCCATGAAGATGAGATGGAATCCATGATTAAAAATCAAGTCTGAAAACTTGTCGAATTGCTTGAAGGATTTAAGCCTGTAGTTGTAAATGAATTTTTAAGATCAAACGAGATTTCAAAGGTAATATCGAAAGACATAAGACTAGACTTGTACCAAAAGGATTCACTCAAAAGAAGGTATTGATTATCATGAAACTTTTTCTTCTGTTTCTGGAAAGGATTCATTCAGAATCATTATGGTATAGTAGCTTATTTTGATTTAGAGCTACATCAAATGAATGTCAAGACTGCATTCTGAATAGAGATTTAAAGGAAGAGGTGTATATGGAACAACTTGAAGGATTTTTTAGTGCAAAAAAATAAAAATCTTATATGTAAATTAAAGAAATCTATATATGTCTTAAACAAGCTTTCAGACAATGGTACTTAAAGTTTAATCATATCATTACTTCCTTCGGATTTAAAGAAAATATGCTAATCAATGTATATTTCTGAAAGTAAATAGGAGTAAGTTATATTTTGATTCTATATATGGATGATATCTTACTAGCCAGCAGTGATTTGGATCTCTTGCATGAAACTAAAAGTTTCTTTCTGAATATTTTGACATGAAAGATATGAAATGTGCTTCTTATGTTCTTGGGTATAGAAATCCATTATGATATAAATAAGAGATTACTTGATTTATCTCAGAGGAATATATTACTAGAATCCCAGAAAGGTTTGGAATGTCAAGCTGGTCATCAAGTAAGTGCTAATTGTTAAGGGTGATAAATTCAGTAAATTTTAGTTCCTAGAAATAAGATTGAGAGAAATCAGATGAAAGATATACCCTATGCATCTATAGTGGGTAGTTTGATGTATGCTCAAGTATATACTCATCCAGATATCAGTTTGCTTTAAAAATATTTGGTAGATATCAGAGTAATCCAGATATGGACCACTAGAAGCTGCCAAGAAGGTGATGCGGTATCTTCAAGGGACTAAAGACAATATGCTCACTTATAGGATGTCTGATCAGTTGGAGATATCGGTTATTCAGATGTAAAATATGCTAGTTGCCCTCAATAGTAAAAATCCACATCAAATTATATCTTCCTGTTGGCTGGTGGAGCAATTTCATGGAGAAGCACAAAACAACGCATTATTGCCTGCTCTATTATGGAAGCTGAATATATAAGCTGCTATGAGGCTTACTCACATACTCTATAGTTGAGAAAATTCATCTTAGGGCTTAGAGTTATGAATTTTATTTCTAGGCCACTGAGAATTTATTGTAATAATTCCTGCCGCAGTTTCTTTCTCTAATAGTAGCAAGATGACCTAATGCAAACAAGCACCTTGATGTTAAGTATCTTACTGTAAACCAGAGAATTAGTAGTCATGAAGTATCTATTGATTTTATTGGTACTGCTTGTATAATAGTTGATCCTTAATAAAAGATTTAGTGTCTAAAATTTTCAAAGAATGTGTAAAGTTATAGACATTTGTCATTGAGATATTTAATTTATAATAGACACTTATTTTGAAATCTCTTCATGGTTTGATGACTGCTATTGCTTCTGTTTAATTATTGTTTGTATACGTTATGGTTGACTTTTGTCAAAATTAAAGTAAACAAAAATATCATTTATATGACATAACAATGAATTATTATCATAGATATTATGATTTTTGATGGCCTATGTATTCCAGTATATAAGATTGGGTTAAGTGAGAATTATTGATATCATGATACATGAAAAGGAGTATGTCAATTGAGATATATAACCGCTATGATCTGCATTAATGATTTTTATTTAATCAAAGTATAAAAGATCTTTCAAAAAATAAATAATTTAAAAAATTTAAAAAATGAGTACGCATTTGTCGGATCAATTTCAAAATTTTGATTCAGAACAATTACTTTTAAAAATTAAAATATTTTATTTTTTAAAAAAAATAAAATATTTTTAAAAAATCAAAAATTATTTTTAAATGCTAATATAAGTCAAGTGAAAAAATATTGGATTTGACTCTCAGTATAATCTAATTATCACTTAGTCAGATTTAACTCTTTGAATCAGCCACATATCTTGAATCAATTACAGTGAGTCCAATTAATTAAAAAGTCCTATTCCTAATAAGACTTAGACCGAAATTTCAATTTTAATTAAGAATAAATTTTTTAAAGGGACAAGACAAGTACAGATATAAATAGAAGTGACTTGATCCCTTTTCTTCAACTCTGAGGAAGGTGAACGATTCCCATCAATCATCTACATAAAAAAGAAGGGTAAAGAGAAAAGACCAGCCACCTGTGAAAGAAGACCAGACGCTATACGGACTATGTGATCATCATATTGATGAGATAATGATGCAAAATATAATTTATTTATAATTTTAATTTTTATATAAATATTGAAACACGATCCATACATAAAAAAAATTAAATTATCTAACAATGCCTAAGAAAGCTTTAACTTTTAATAACATACCGTCCAACATATTAAGCGATCACCGGCCAGTATATTAAAAATTACCCTAAGAAGTATGAGCAAGGACACAATATTGCCATTAACTTTCTTCATTTTTCATAAACTGCCAGGAAAACAAACAAATAATGTCACTGGAAATGAATAAATGCACAAAACCATAAACCTAACCAGACTTGACAACGATTTTTAGGAAAGATTCCATTAGCTATAATACAGAAACTATAATTTGTCATCAACTAATCCTTTTTCCACCTCCGCTCCTTCCATTTCCAATTGTTATTGCGTAACTTCCACAAACAAACTACATGATCAGAGAACATAAATAAATGGACCAAATCAATTTCCCAACACAAACAAGCCCCTGTATAAATTTACAAAGAGGTTAAAGGGTTTTAACCAGCCCATATTCTGTCCAATCTATCAACACTCTTCCGTCCTCTGTCCAGTTGATCGTGTTCTTTCTGGACTTCTCAAAGCAATCTACACTCCTCCTGGACTTATCCATATGGTCGAATGAAATTTTAGCTTGTCCAACCGGTCC
Source organism: Elaeis guineensis (assembly GCF_000442705.2). Taxonomy (NCBI): domain Eukaryota; kingdom Viridiplantae; phylum Streptophyta; class Magnoliopsida; order Arecales; family Arecaceae; genus Elaeis; species Elaeis guineensis. The sequence continues at coordinate 115,985,235 of NC_025993.2, forward strand.
ATATTGCTGTATTTGTAATCATTATTTCTCAACTTTCTGTTACTAGGCCTTGGTTTATCTCTCCTATCAGTGCTCTTCCGGGATGGTTCAAAACAGTCAGTGCTCCTCCTGGAAGGTTCGAACCGATCTATGCTTTTCTCCGAGTGTTTCTTTGGGAAGGTGATTTCTCAACTGTAGATATGAATTTCCTGAGGTGTCTAATGTACTCAGGAAAAAGTTCTAAATCACAGTGCTGGCCTCCTTTGAGCCACAATGGCTCATACTTCTCCCTTACACAGTTCCCAAAGCTGCTTGCCATGAGAGCAGTCCACAACTTTATCTGATGTTCCCTGCACATCATTAAGAATATGAATTCTTTTTCCCCTCTTCTTTTTTATGCGTGTGGATAGGGAATATGGATGAATTAATTGTATATCACAAAAGTATAAACAAATTGGCAGTATAAAAAGATGGAGAATTAATAATTGAGAATGATGATATCACTATAAACTACTATTTCTCATGATATTTGCAAATAATCTTCAGTCAGATTGATGCATACATTCCACAAGCACCTAGTTGATGTTTCTTATAAAATAGTCCTTGCTTAGAATTTGCACCTGAATGAGCCAGTCACTGCATGGATTAAGGTGCTAGATTTTGATTATGAGTGCAAAATGGGATGATGATAGTGCTATGTCATTACATTTGAGCCATATTAATCAGTAATTAATTGATCGTTCATCGATGGTCAGTTGCGATGATCATTGTTCATACTTAACCTAATCCAGTAAATATTCATCTCCCTGGCCAATGCAAAACAGTTATGCTAGTCAAATATTAAGTGGTTTAATACTTGCCAACCAACTTGGAACCATGAAACCCCAGAGCTTCCTGGTCCATCCTTGGCTCCACTTCTAGATTCCAAGCAACATGCCTTGACTGTTGTGAGAACCACTTACAATGGGTCACCTTCCTAACATTATTTCTTAGCACATTACACCCATTCTCCCTTTCACAAACTTCTTATCCACTCTATGTCCCAGAAACCTACTCTTTTTACCAAAACAGAAGACTAAGAAGGAAAGATGCACTCTGAAACTCACACGACAATTTCTTTCTCCAAAGTCTCTCCTCCAACCTCAACCTAATAAAGTATTGCAGCGCTGGTTATTAATAGGATCTTTTAGCTAGAAAGAAATTACAAAATGTATTTGTCTGAAGGTATATTTATCATCCTTCGAATTTTTTCTTTCCCTATTTCAGCACGATGACTGAGTGAAGATGATGGGCTTGCATCACAATGAAAGAAGAGTTATAGAGATCAATTGTCTAACCTAGGAGGAAAAAAAGAAGATAAGGTTTAATGTTGTCCTAGTGATGATAGACTAATCAATGGTAAATATTAATCTTTGAGAAGTCAAAGTTGGAAAAAATGATTCATACTAGTGCATTTGGACCTGCTGTTTGTCAAGCAGTTTCCCAAAATTGACCAAGACATTTCATTCAAAATGAAGGATTGCATTATCCTCTTCCAATGCATGCTGCTCTAATGAACAAAAATTGTTGAATTAAAAACAGTCTGGATGGAGCATGAATTGCACTACATTTTAATTGGCTCTTTGGGTTTATACTTCATGTCTCAAGGACCAATAAAGCTTCATATATCAGATATTATCATCTAATCTGTTTATTTACACTCATTATATGGAGGTATTTAGGTCCTACTCACTAAATGGTCTTTTAGGTTTCACAGCAAACACGTGCTTAAAATTAATAACATATGAATGAAGCAAAAGATAGAATGTGTACACGACGTTTCTCCTATTCTTGAATATTTGAAAGACAAGGCAAAGCAGAGAATAACTAGAGGCTTCTTGAATATGAATTTGAAAATCACTAATTCTTAAGCATGGCCAAGACAGAATTATGTCAAGTAAAACATGATTAATAAGTCACAATAAACCAAAGTTATGTGGCCTCTCTTTATGTCTCGTTATAAAGTAGATTCATTTACTCATGCAATTTGGGTTGTGGCTCAACCTTCCAACCCACTAATTGGGTAGGGGTTGGGTAGAGCTTTCATGAATTCGGCTTGAAACATGGACTACCTAATCCTACCAACTCACCTACTAATAAATAAAGAATTATCTTTATGTTTCAAATAAATTGCTTGTGTTTTGTATAACTATATCTTCGGTCATAATAAATTACAAAATTTGCAAGTATACCATCAAAAATTGATGAATAGTGGACTCAACCCAATAAAAAGTAATCAAAGAGAAATATCCCAAATCTTTTTCTATCTTAAAATTCCTATTGAACCTAATCTAACCTAATTTACATGGCCTAACCCTACTTGATCCAACACTTGCCCCCACCCAATAGAAATTAGCTTAAGATGGAACTGTGCCTGTATTGGAGAAAACCCGACTTGAGACAAGCATAGGTTAGTTTATGGTCGGGAAATATGGAGGTTGGGTTGGTTACTTGCAAACATAGTTTCCTTCACTAACAATCTCCATTAAGATATAAATTATGACTGTTCTTCCATAAGGTACTACCAGCATTTAACCATAAAGGCCATGTCAACCATTTAATAAAAATATTAACAGTATAGTTGTTTAGGAATTGATACTAAAAATTCATGACAGAAACATATGTTTTATCCTCATGAGACATGAACATTAAATTTACTTATGCATACATTCACAAGAAATGGATCACAGGTTCTAACAATGCTTAACGTATGCATTGATTTCAGTTTTTTTAACAGATATGTTTGAAATCTACTCATAATCAGAACAGCAAGATCGTTAGAGACGAAGCAGACCTAGAACAACATTCTAAACATAAGAAAAGGAAAAAGAGAGAAAAAACTAGTTGGTGTTAGCTAAAACTACCCAAACTGGCTGAAACCATCTGAAACTCATGAAAACCAAAAGCTTTTAATCAACCTCGGCCAGAAGTGATCCATTTGCCCCAAAAGGATCAATTTTAGCCGAAATCCAATCTTGATTTTGATGGAATGATTGCCTCATTGTTTTTTGCACAAAGAAGAGTATAGCTAGCAGATTCTTTACCAAACCTCATATTCTCCGGTCACATCAACATTTAGCATCCAAACTCCGGTGTTTGAGGAGTAATGGGGAGTTACCATATATTTTCTACCACAAATAGCATGTTTCTACCCATGTATAATGCAACCTACCATATATTCCCATATCTATCTAGCATTCATGGCCATATATTTTCTCATCTATTTTTCCTTGTATGGCCTAGATACCTATTTTATACAGAGGGGATAGGCACAAAGAAAATAATATGCAGCAAGCCACTACCGCACCCCAAAAGGGCTGGCGAAAAGTTGTTAGAGGCTGTTTGGAGACCTGTAGCTCAATCGGCTGCAGATCTAGCAGTGGGATGGGCTGCCTGCTTGTTTGGAGGCCTGCTGCTAGATTGCACATTACAGGTTTAGCCACAAGGTCCTGCAACTCAAGCCACATTTGTTACAGCTCAATTTGCGGCCAAATCAACAACCAGACAGCCTGTAGGCTTAAGTAGTCAAGCCCTAGCCTCCCACAGTCCTCACCCCTGAACTCCTTCATGCCCCTTCATGCTCCCAATCCTCCTCACTTCGCTCTCTATGCAACCCTACCCCTCACCTCCTTCAAAGCCCCCACCCTTCTTTGCCCCAACTTTAGCTCCCGCCTCCCATGCACCCACCTCACCAGCACCAGAGAAGATGACAATGGACTAGGAGGTGGTTTTTGCTATCATAATGGAAGGCAGTGACACACAGGAGAAGCCCTAGAGGCTGCTAGTGGCGGGCGGCGGCCATGAGGGTCTCCATCATGGTGATCCCCAAGTTCATCAGAGTTGGATGGTGCTCGAACTCACCACACCAATAGATCCAAGCAGCAGGTAACCATGATAGCTCGAAGCTCAGGGACTAGAACAAGCGTTTGAAAATGAGAGAAGAGAGAGAGAGAGAGAGAGAGAGGAGTTCTCCCTCTCTGCTGCAATTCTCTGCTCCCGAATCTCTGTCGCTTGGCACCTCCTCCTTGCAACCATCCCCACCCCCACCCCCCACACAAAAAAAAACAAAACAACAACAAAAAAAAAAACTTGACTCAGCCTCCACCCTGATCTCAGCCTTATGCACCATCTAAACACTGAATTGGATCCTGTTACAGGCTCGACTCCCCTGCAACTCAAGCTGTATGTACCCTAAGCTGCAAGTTAAGTTACAGGGTTCCAAACAACCCCCTAATTGACGTGCATGGCCCTATTAAAGCACCCAAGGTCACCATGCATGGACCTATGTGGGCATGTGCTTAGTCCCACATCTGTTGGGTATTATGAAGGTCCTGGGTACTTGAACAAGGCCAATGATCCTGATTAATAACTTCTGGCAAGCTCTTTTGGATGAGTTTTTGGACCATGACATAAGACATGCAAATTCATTAATTTCAACCATGTTTCGCAACAACATCTCCAACTTCAAAAAAGAAAGTAACCAAGATAGCAGAAAACCATACTTAAAACATGATCTAAATGATTTGATAACAAATTTTGTTGCATTACCCCCCACAACCAAGCCATTGTAATAAGAGAAAAAGTTTAAATGATGATCATGAAAAATTTGGGAAGAAGCATGGCATGCTTATCAATCTATACAAGGCAATATTCTATGTCCACAAGATACAAGGTTGTTTAGTCTGACATGTCAAGCATCCTAAGTAACAAAAACATTAGAAGTATAGAAGGATGTAACACGATATATGGTAAAATAATATATAAACTTATCCCTCTACCCTTCTCTTCAAACTCAAGGTAGTTTATAAGCTGGGAGTATTAAAGAAATCTGAAGTTGAAGAAAGAACCAACATGAGAGGTTTGACACTAAAGGAGCAAAGCTACAACAAAATTAAACTTTGCGAGGCATGACCTCCCTTATGCAAACCCCAAATCACATACATAAGAAAAAAACCCATACCAAAAGAAGGGAAGGAGATTTTAGATAGATGAAAAAAGCCAAAATAACCAACATATTCTGGTCATTTTCAAATTAAGACCTTTTGGGCAGCATATTTAATTTCGGTGGATTGGACATGTTAGACAAAGGTTAGTGGATTTATGTGTTGTTTCTCTCAAAACACCAAAAGGAGGGTATACACATTAATTGGAGATGGGTATTTACAGGACTAAGACACTGCTGTGGAATATCTAAGCAAAGAAGACTGTCTAAAAAGGAATAATTTTTGGATATGATGATTCTTATTACTAGTCACCAAAATTAACAAGAGTTGGCTAGTAACTAGGATTATAATGACAGATACATGATCCAAGACCAACCAGGCAAAACTTGCCAAAGTCAACCATGTAACTATATTTTCACCCTATACTGTTATAAACTTACTATAGTAAATACATATAATTTTATACTAAATATCTATAGCTAGTTAATACACTCATTACATATGCTAAACTTTCATATGCATCTATGCATGTATGTTTACAAATGTACACATGAATACATACAATATAACATATTTGTATGTACGTAGATTCATACATGCGTGTATATATATGTATGTATGTATGTATGTATGTGCATATTTGATCATATACGTGCGTGTGTGCATCTGAAACAGTATGTCTGTTTGGTATAATAATGCTCTTTTTCTTTTAAAAAAAAAAATGTTAAGAGTCTGACAGGCCCCATTAAGTCATGTACGGTCTCAAGATATATCACAATTTAGTGTATATCCGTTTTGCATCTCATATCCAAATGCCACAAACATACACCAGAAAATGGATGGCATATGTTTCTTTGATTCCTTACTGAATATTTAAAGTCCAGTCCACATCCTTAATATGTACTTCATTATTTTATTGACAGAGATGAATAGTAATTTATAAAGTGAACCCAAATTGAACAGATCAAGCAACATGGCATCTTCCTATGTTACTGGTAGGTGGTCAAATGGAATAAATTTGCCACTTTAATAAACTTTTAAGAACAGAAGCTGAGCTGACAATATATACCAATGAGATTGATCAACAGTACTAAATTATTTCTCATGATAAGTATATTATCATGTCCAAGAAGCCTTTATATTGTGATATGGTATAAGATTAATTTTGTGTCGACATATATTTAGGAATAGAAAAGAAATGTGCTTTACGTAGTCTCCATTATAAAAATGCAAATAAATCATTTGTTGAGCATAAGCATTAAATCTTCAAAGAGAAGTTTAAAATGCAAGAAACAGATATACTTACATGAATTATTAGCACTGGGCAATTGACCAATGGGATTTTGTCAATATTCTGCAAACAGGATGAAATTCAAATGGTTATTCAGTGCAAATAACACAGGCCAATAATCAAGCAAGAGGCAACATATCATCCCAGAGTTCTAGTCAAGTATTAACCTTATAAATGTCGAACCAGTATGTACGTTTTACAGGATACATCACTCTTAAACCAGAAAGTATCGGGCTATGCAAAACAACAGCTCGCAAGTGTGGCAAGTGAGTTGCCAAATCCACAGCTGGTCCACTTCCAACAGATTGGCCATAAAGGATAATGTCTTCCTCCTTTGCACCATACGTCTCTATAAGGCACTTATAGGCGGCTTCTATATCAGCGTAAGTGTTTTGTTCGCTTGGCTACCAAGAATAAGTAAAAAGAAATTAACTTCCAGCCTACCCATGTAATTTCATACTAATCACATGATGGTGGAAGGTGAATTGTCATGAAGCATATGTATAAGAAATCTGAAACAAACCTTTCCAGATGATCGGCCATATCCAGAGTAATCATACCTGCATGAATGTGAAAGCTTTGTCAAATACATATCATTATTCCAATGCGCATTGAAAAAACTAACTAGATACTTCTGGCGATTTTGCATTGTAAGTAAGCTTTATAGATTTAGTGATTAGATGTTTAGATGAGCCAATGGCTCAATCCTAATAGTAACTCTGCCTAAGGCAATGGCCTAAAGAAGAGCAAGTTGTTGCCACAAGGCACATGCCCCAATCGTGGCCCAATCAGTTGTGCTTTCAAGTTGGTAAATTCTATTTTCTGGATACATCATAGTTGACCGTTTTGCAGGGGGAATTTTGCAGATATGCCCCTCAGAAATCCCTTATTCTTGTATTTACCCTTCAACAAGTAGAAAGGGCATATATGCACTTCCAAAAGATATATGCAATATCTTAGTTAGCCTTTGTAGAAAACCCTTATAAAATGGAATATCCTTTTACATCTCATACAAATGTGGGGGACACTCCATTCATGTCCATTGTCTCATGAAAGAGAAAGGGAGGGATATGCTTAATCCATCATCCTCCCCCTCCACCCTCTCACTTTTTTGCTTTCAAAACAAGATCTTGAGAGACTGACTCTCCCATCTTTCTGATTTCTGACATTTAAACCCTAACAGCACCTCTCACACACCCACAATGACATCTTCCTTAATTCCATGCTAGCCATATATAAGCCTTACCAAGAGTAACATACTACATCAATAAGAAACCAATAGTCGGTAGGCTCCTCCATACCATACCATACCAGTGCATGTTAGTCCAGTGTCACCTTTGCTATGCCAACATCAACCACTATACTATGTGTTCATATGATAAGGTGTACATTTGTTGTGGTATAGAAGTATTTCAACCCTTGATCAAATGCTTTTTACATGAAAATCTCATTTGCAAACAACTGATCCCATCCCTTCAGTATATAATGAGATTGGATGTTTCTAGGAGTTTCACGCTATTATACTTTTATAAAATCTTTTCTTTATGAAACATATAGACCCATTAGTTCTCTCCTAATGTTCTAAAGATAGACAATTAAGAGCAAACATCAATTAAAAAAGGAAAAATTTCAGAGTGAATTTTAACCCCGATATCCATAATCGATTGGATCCATAATTATGACACACTCTTTCCCCCTATAACAATTGAAGCTAGAAACAGCAATCACAATATTATCATAAATAATTTACTGCACCCTCTAAATGCACATGTCAAAACAAGAAACTACAAAGTGACCACAAACAAAAAATTGTTTTGTTATAAACTCAAATTATATCACATGGAATGTTTCAATTTTACAAAAATTGCAGCTAGTGTGAGTAATACACACCCAAGCTAACTTTAGGGCCCTTTCATATCAAAAGATTTAAGACTTATTCCATACATTGCTGGAGGTTAAAATTCAAGCAGAAAACCAAATTGTTTTGGGCTGTTGAAACCCACATGTTGTCTGCTTAGACAATTACCCAAGCACTCAGTAGGTAAGCCCACATGTAATGGGAAAGTGAAGAAGGAGAAGAAGAAAGAGAAGGATGAGAAGAAGAGGAATGAAAAAAAATGGGAAGAAGCAATGATCACCTAAATTCTCTAATTTCTGATCAGTTGCATGATTCATGCTCTGATTATTTATACATTTATTTTAAATCAAGGCTCTCACACCAACTATTAATTTCAGTATCGGTAATCCAAGGAGATCAAATGGAGGAGGTGGAGGGATCAAAAAATGAAGATTGTCAAGACAGCTAGAGATGCGAGGGGATAGCAAAGCAACAATGGAAATGGTGACAGGACAGCAGATCAGAATGCAACAGTGATGGCAAGGATTGGAGAATTTCACCGAACAAGAAAGTACTAGCATGGAAAAGAAAGATAGGAGAACAATGGGACATCCTCTTTTTGCAGCAATGTAGAAGAATTGTTGCTGCAGCTAGCAAAGTAGTGGTAGAGGTAACAGTTGGCAAAGCAGCAGCTACGGGGCAGTGGCCAAAAAGGAAAGGATAACAGAGAAGAAGAAAGGAGAAGGTTAAAATCGAGGTTACAATTGAGACACCCTCATTTTCCAGTTATTAATTGAGGAGGTTTCTTTACTGGTTTCATGCAGCTAAGCCAGTCGGAACTTCTTGCATCTGATAAAAGTCCACATACTTAAGACTTCCATTGGAAAGGAGTGGCCTGTCCAACAATTATTGGAAACCCAAGATGAACCATAAAGCATTGTTCTTATGAATTTTAATTTATTCAAGCATTGTTTTATGACTAGAGTAATGGACATGTGTGTATGAATGCACTAAGGGTTTGCGGAGCACCAGCCCTGCATACTCAGCACTTAGCTGGGCTCTAGGCATTAGTTATGTAAATAGAGCACAGCTGTTGAAGTCAAAATGAATAGAATTACACATTATTCCCATGTTCATTAACTTTACCCCATCGCTTCAGTTCTTAAAATTAGAGAACTGCTGTTTCCAAATTTAGGAGCATCTTTAACAAGGGATATGAATAATAAGAAAAGCATCAATCAGATGGAATCACTTGCATCTGTACCTTCTTTTCCTAGTAACTAGATGCTAGCTGCCCATTCCCCTTTCCTCTCTATCAGTACCTCCATCCCTCTCCCCTCCATTACTGCCTCTACCCCTCTCTCCTCTCTTCTCTCATCTCCACCACTGCCTCCACGACCATTTTGCCACCTTTATTTTTCCGTTCACTCCCAACACCGCTGCAGCCCCAACCTCAGGACCAACACCACTCAATCAGCCCCCCCTCTACCAATATGAGCTGAAGATAAAAAAATTTCACAAGTCTTGAGAAAAACAGAGCTTCTTGTCAATACTAAACAAAGAGAACTACAAATAGAATTACTACATCCACCTCGCAGTCAATCTTCAGCTACAAATGCAGTGTGTTGACAGCCAGGTTCACAAAGAATTACATAGAAGTCCACCAAATTCACAGCCAAGGTAAATCATTTATAGAGAAAATCAGAGGCAAGCCAACCAAAAATCATTACCAAGTTGCAATTTTGTAGAGGGGAAATGCATCAATAATTTGTCTGCATCATCATATATAATATCATAATCTTGCAAATAAAAATCAGGTTTTTTCTGGAATCCAGCAAAAAAAATCGCAGAAATCGCACTCCGACCATAGATCCAGAACAACAATCCCGAAAATCATCACAGTTTTGCTACCTTACAGTTCAAGAACATTAACTCCCCATTTATTATGCCAAAACAAACTATAGATAAGGACGGCAGAATAAATGAAGAAAAAACCCTTGATATAAGTTTACACTGCTAAAATCCCGGTTAAAATCCAAAATTTTAGATAATCCAACCACCTCAATCTCCCTCCACTTCTCACCAATCAGTCAAGAAAACGCCTTCTAACAAATCAACGCGAAAAAACAGAAAAATAGCAAACAAAACAAGCAAAATCTTCTCCTAAATCAAAGTATCAGCTAGTACTCCAAAGCAAAACAGGGCAAGATTAACCCGGGATAACGCATCCTAAAAACATCCCAAAAGCCAAAATAGCAACCGAAATTAGAAGAAGAGGGAGGACTGAGGAGGGGAAATACCCCAAGAGGTTGACGCGGAGGTGGATGCTGAGCTCGATGAAGAGCTCATACATCTGGCCGAGATCGGCGGCGTTGCCGTGGGAGTAGAGCAGGGTGGAGGCGGCCATGGGGTTGCGGACGTACACGGCGACGATCTCCGTCCCCCGCCGCGTCGGCAGCCGCAGCACCTCCACGTTCTCCCGGTGCGGGAACCGGCTCAGCCTCACCACCCCCGTCTCCTCCTCCCTCACCACCTCGTACGTCGGTGGACTCGGCGGGAAGAACGCCAGCTTCGCCGCCATCGACGACGTCACCCCTCCCATTACTTCTACGTCCCCCTTCCCTCTCTCTCTCTCTCTCTCTCTCTCTCTCTCTGGTCTCAGTTTCCGTAGGGAGGAAGCGATCCGCTCTGGGACGTACGGAGGACGGATGCCACAAATAGAACACAAATCGCCAGTCCACTTCGTCGTCTAATTATAATTCTCTCTCTCTCTCTGAGGCCGAGTGCGAATGGAGGGTCTCTTTCTGGCTGCGGGTTCTTATCTCCTCTTTAGTGCATCTTTAGTAATTTAGTACTCCAGACTGGGCGATGATATGAGCTAAAAGAGTTCATCAACCGTTGGATCGAGATCACACGACTTTCTAAGCTTTCAATCTTTTTAATTCCGTGTTTTGAAAAATTGTTCAAAATGCGATCCAACGGTTCACGCTACGGATGAAGATTAATCATTCTTTGGCGCGAAAGATACAACCTGCACTATCGAGACCCGTAAACATTGGCCCAGACGAGGGAGTGCACAGGGACGGGTGACGTCATTTCTTACAGGAGTTCATTTCATGAGTCTATTTCAGGGTCCCAGAAGCAACAGTTGCTGGTGTTCTTTGCTTTGCGGCCCAAACTATTATTTTCCATTCTTCCCTTCAATCGAGTAAGCAGCGCAGATGGGAGGCATTTGGTGCGATATTTGGGCCGCATGGCATGGGTTCTAGAGAGAGCTCTAACGGTAAAAGGGGTAGACGAAAGCGTCTACGCTGCATTTATCTTTTGGAAGAGTCTAATCCAGTTTAGAGTCCGTGACTGGTGTCACATCACCAATTGGGATAATTCCGTGTGTATTTAACGTATGTGCCGCGTTTCGATTATGTGAGGCTATTGCAGAACGAAAAGCTTACAATGGTTGTTGCAGGCGCAAGTTTGGTTTGAAGGCAAGAGCAGAGAGGCGTGCGGATAATGATTATCGTCTGATTAAAAGCGGATACACGGGGCGCACTCGACAGCGGTGGTGGAGCCCCTAAACCTTTTCTTTATCAGAAGAAACGTTATGAGGCGCCGGCCACTCGCAGAATTGAACCGAGTTCTTGTAGATGGAAACTGTTGTGCAACTAATTTGGCGCTTCATAGCATTGAGCTTTCTGTCCTTTTCTCTTTTTTTTTTTTGCTTTTCTTTTCTTTTTCCTCTTTTCCGTCGCCGGAAGAGAAGGTGGCGGGGATCCCGCCGCTGGGGAATAGCACGTGCGCGGGCCTCGTATTAAATTTTGAACCCAGGGAAAGCGGGGAAGGTGGTGGGGCCCACATAGGGGGAGGGGATCGAGGCCTGGATGGGGACCACCGGCGAAGCATGTGGTGTTGTTTCGCTTTTGCGCGGTGCGTCCTTGATTTCCGAATAGGATAATTAAGACATCCATCCAACTCATTTATCCTTAAACCTCAAGGCTTAGAAAAATTTCAATTAATCATCAAAATTTTACTTTTTTTTTTTTTTAACACTGCTATCTGAATTCCAACATCATTAACAAAGTTTAAAAAAATCCAAATATTTTTGAATCAAAATGCTCTTTGATTGATCCATCTATATAGCCGAATGGTAAGATGGTCGTGATTGAGTTGATTCTGGATAATATAATGTCCATATGCTACGTAGAGCCCACTCAAAAGTCATGAATAGCTAGATGGCAGTTATTCAATCATTATGTTGTATTCATTTTAAGTAGTTGCTACATAATTGATTATTCTAGCATGTTTTTCTAGCATCATCTTTTCAAGCATCGCTTGACAGCTTAGATTACCACATCTTTATCGAACCTCTCAAGGTGCTTCTTAAAATACCTATGATCTTTATTTTTGTTATAGTCATGCATCTTTTTTTTATTAGGTTCATCTAATTTGAATATTCTAACTTATCTTGAAAAGCCACTGGAATTATTTTGAACTTGTGATCACTAGCTAGATGAATTCTCTAAATCCCTTTTTTTGTTAGACCGTGAACGATGATGTATTATCCCAAACTAGACTTGAACCGCTCGAAACCACCCCAAATGAAGGCTTGCTAGATGACAATGTTTGAATCCAAAGGACACTCAAATATGCTAAGGGTATATTTGATTGGTGGAGTTAGACCCTAGAATAAGAATGAGAATAAATTATTCACATTTCAAATATTTGGTTGAAACAAGTTTCATTTCCATCCTGATTCTATGAAAAGAAGAAATGTCTTTATCTTCAAAAATTCAATATTTGTTCTTCCCTAATATTCAAAGCTCAGTTCAATTTTGTTTCTAATTTCAATCTATTCTGATTTTGATTCCGACTCTGATCGTGAACCAAATATATCCTAAAATCCAAGACGTAGAAACCAGAAAATTCCAACAACTAATGCACATGTTAGATGCAAGCTAGTTGCAAACATGGAGCAAAGTTTTATTTTGTATTGAAACTAGCATCAATTAGATAAACCGCAGATTACCGCACAGCTGATAAAGACATATTACCTACTTCCCTTATAGAATATTATGAATTTCGCTTGACTTCCAGTTGAGAAGTAGAGGTGTCAGTGGAGTCAATAAACCAATGACTTTGTCCAATCCAACCCAAAAAATCTTAGGCTTGGGTCCAAAATATGGATACAATAATTTATTGGGTTTGGATTGATTTTAACTTGAGTATATTCAGTATATAACTCCAGTTGTTCAAAAATATGCTACAATAGTCACAATATCCAATTATTTTCTGATCAGTACAACATCAGATATGCAGTTGAGGTTGTAAGTTGATTTTGGATTTGGATTCAAAGGTAATATATATGTCCTCGAGGTTTAGGTATGGATATAGCCAAGTCCAACTTGATCCTGATCTTGATCTGCTGAGACATCGGCAAGAAGCCATGGGGTGCCATGCTAGTGTAATTTTGTTGGAATTGATAGACAACAGTTTCTGAGAGGAGTCATTTTGGCAAGATATTGGTGTAAAGAATATTTGTCGCATTATGCTGAATTCATCAAGGTGATATGATAGTCAAGGATCGGCATAATATACGATAAAATCAATAGAGATGATAATTATAATCGATTCATCAGACATTTGATTTGAACGAAACAGATTTTAACCAACTTGATTAAAACTTTGGGCGATATGAGTTCTAAATAAAATACTTAAAATAGGTTCGGCTTAGATACGGGTAATGATATAGCTCATCTTGAATCCGATACAATACAACTTTAATGCAAATTCTCTCTTTCAAAATCATAAATATTTTAGAATATTTACATAACGAATTTCTTATCCAATTGTATCCCATCTATCTTAAAGTAGATATGAGACGGATATAAATATGAAATTTTTAATTATCAAATATATATGAATATTGACCGACCCGATCCATATTCAATACTTTATCATCTCTAAAAATCGGTGGCATATATCAACTGTGCCTACCTTCTATTTTATCAATCATCGATTTTCAGATCAGACCAATGAACCAGATGATGATTAGAGAGAGGATCTGTTGCGGCCAATCGCCTCGTCGCCCGATCGCCGGGAAATGTGCACCTGCAAAAACGAGAAGTCCACACTGACCGGAGGCGGCTCCGGCGGGGATCCTCCGACGGTCAAGTCAGAGAGGTGACTGGGCAACAGTGAAATGAAGACAGAGAGCTCGATCGAGAGAGAGAGGGAGAGGGAGGAGCAAGCCTGTGGTTTCGAAGGCGAGAATGGAGATCCCTTGCACTGTTGCCTTCCCCGGTTTATATAGTGGAGCACGGTATGACGCCGTCATTAATGGCGCAGACAAGTGAGGAACTGTCAACTCACTGTAGACTGTCAGAGTCGCCGTGAAAGTGTCATGTCGCCGTGTGACTGTCAAATCACCAGGGTTGACAATGCCCTCGACGGGACAATGTCCCTAGATAGCCGTGCCGCATGTTGCTGTTAGAACTGACAAGGTCTGGCGGCTGTACGGCGATTGGAGGAGTCGACCGACCCTAAGTCGGTGGCCAGCTGAGTGGCGTCAGGTCCCCCCGTTGGTCGGCGAGTCTTACGTGAGTCGGCTATCAGACCTTTGGGCCCAGTCGGTCGGGAAAAGTGCGCCCGACATATCCTCAGTCGGTCGTGAGCCGATAATTAGCCGGTAACGGCGTCCGTCAGTCGGTCACTCCGACCGTCAGTCGGTCGGTCGGTCCCTTCGACCGTAAGTCGGTCGGTCGGTTTCTCCGGCCATCGATCGGTCAGTCGGTGGGTATTCTCCAACAAGATCTATAGTATTTTCATTAATTAGTTAAATAATCTATGCTGCGCAGCTGCTAGCTAATAGCTTGTATATACGAGAAAAGAAGAACAACAAGCCAAGTGAGAACCCCAGACTTGTCTACTTTGCAAATGTCGCTTCCCACCAACCATGTCTGACCCCCATGCATCAGGGAACATTGGACTGGGAGAGAGCAGATGAGGGAGAGGAATAGAGGGGACGAATTAAAAATTTGTGAGGGTGAGGAGTCCAAGAGTCACGTGGAACGGTGGGCAGGATCGGAGAGCAGCAGGGCTCGTACCTTGACCTACTCCCACTTTTGACTTGCAGAAGTGACACGGTCCACGCAACGTTGGCTTCCTCGGTCACTCCAAAAGCTTCGTTTGACTGTGTCATAATACGGGAATAAAATGGGGTTGGGAGGGGCGAAGACCTGGGGGATGGCGGGTGACGTGAGATGGTGCGTCAGTGGAGCGGCTGGAGGAATTCGGGAGGGGTGGCCACACACGGCATGAACACGGCTAGCTAGCCATTTGTTGAACTAAGATGGGACGGGACGAGACGAGAGACAGGAGGAGATAGAGGGTCCTATAAAGTTCCGAATGAAAAATTATTAATTAATGGGACCGGGTCTATCAGCTCAGTGGTAGATAGATTTTATCAGGAAGCATCACACAATCTAAATATCTATTAAAAATCCACGTAAATCGGCCTATTAAATTAAAAAAAAAAAAAAAGAAGAGAAATGGATTTCGAATACATATGCTCCATCCTCCAGGTCTCTGTCCTCCATTGTCTCGAGAGAAATCCCAGGGTTTGACATGCACCACCAGTCTCCAGCTCTCATGCGTTACCAATCTCTAACTTCAATGTATAGAAGTCATCCTTTCAAGCTTAAAGGAGAGAGAAATGGAGTTTGAAATATTGTCCTCTCCATCTGTATCCTCTATCCTACGCTAAACTGGTAGCTCTCCATTTTTTCCCTAGTGCTGAGCTTCTCGCGCAACAATGGCCTTCGACTTTCCTGCACCATCATTCTCCGACACCCATGCATCATATGAAGAATTTGAAGGGGAGAACCTAGCTAGAGGGGGGGCTCAGGAGGAGGCTGATGGTGAAAGAAGATGGCGAAGCGCTCGAGCTACAGCTTGGCACTGGGGCAACTCTATCAGCAGGTCTGGAGAGCGGAGCAACCACATATCAAGAATCCGGAGGGGACTCGAGAAGAGGCTAACGTGGAAGGGTGGACATGATGGGAGAGGAGTAGGGCTCGTACCTTGAGCTACTCCATCTTTTGACTTGCACCGGTGACACGGTCTACGCCTCGGTGGCTTCCTTGAGCATGCCAAAAGCTTCCTTTGACTTTGTGATAGAATTCCGGGATGCTATCCAAGAATACTGTTGGAGAAACGTACAACTTGGCAATATGAGATGGTAATTCATATATCATTTGGGACTGAATATATGTGCTAGCATGGTTCTAAAATTCAACAGTATATTAAAATCTAATTTAAGTGTTTGAATATGTAAGCATCACTAAAATTCCTCACCTATACAGCTTTGGATTATTACTGCTCTCTCGATACTCTCGCAAATGTCAATTCTCTCAATGTGAAGAGAGATAACATGTGAATTGCAAGTGAGAGTGCCAGAGAAATGGCGAGCAAGATGATACATGGCTTGTGAGTGAGAGTGTTGGGGGATGGGCGAGTGAGAGGAAGGAATAAGGAGTGATGGAACCCGAAAGGGACGAGATGTAAAATGGCAAGCAATAGATCAATTATTGGTTAGATTTGGTCCAAAGTGAACCATAGATTATTTAAGCTTTTTTCCTCCTTGACACATATCTTATCATGCATTCAATACCTTTCTCCTTCTTAACAACATGTGTTATTGTGTATTTAATCCCGTTTCTCTTGTCCTAAATACCAAATTATCTAGGGTCCATTTTGGACAAGGTCCAAGAAATAATTTCTCCAAGCAAGAGGGAAGCCCAATGGGCAAAAATGATCATGGGCTTTGATACTATGTTAAAATCTAAGAGAAAGCATCACATATAGTACAGCAAAAATACATCGCTCTATCTAATTAGACTACATAGTTATCATTTTCCAACGCGCATTTAATGTCAGCAGTTTCATTTTTTCATTTGAAATTTTGAATGATGAAAATATTTTTCTTCTTTTAAAAAAATTATGACACCCAATGATCATATTATGACATCCTGTAGTTAAATTATGACTTCCTGCATAACAATAAGTCATAATTTGGCTATAAAATATTATAAAAAAGAGAGGGACATTTTCATCATTTAAAAATTTCATAAATTTTCAATGACAAAAATGTTCTTTTCTCTTTATGACTTTTGAAAAAAATTATGACTTCCTATAGTACAGAAAGTTATAATTTGACAACAGGATGTCATAATTTTTTCAAAAG
Source organism: Elaeis guineensis (assembly GCF_000442705.2). Classification (NCBI taxonomy): domain Eukaryota; kingdom Viridiplantae; phylum Streptophyta; class Magnoliopsida; order Arecales; family Arecaceae; genus Elaeis; species Elaeis guineensis. Next base: position 116,002,562 of record NC_025993.2, read on the forward strand.
ATGAAGGATATTTTTATCATTTAAAATTTTAAACAAAAAAATAAAATTACAGACATTAAATGCATATTGAAAAATGATGACTACGTGATCCAATAAGATGGACTGTGCATTTTTGCTACACTGCGTGTAATGCACAAAGAATTACTTTAAAGTCCAACCCAAAGTTTAAGCTAGTAGGTAAATGAGCCCATAAATACATAAGTATCCCTTATCCATCCAATATGGGATTATTACCACTCTTTCAACATTATAAATACTATTAAATTGCACTAAGATGCTACATAATTAACTGGAGGGTGAATAGATTCAACTATTGCCACTCTATGGATTAGAATTATTCACTCTATGAATTTAGTTCACATTCTAAGGTCAATATGGTAAGTTATTAAAAAATTGAAAATTAAAGAGAAAAAAAGAGAGTATATTCCACCCTTTCCTCTCACGAAGCAAAGTTAATTAGGTTAGGCTACTATTTAGAACATTGACCGATTAAATTTAACATGCCATTTCGATCGCTTTTTTGGTCGGTTAAACTGCTAACCCACCTCTAAGTATCGCATAGCTGGCCTCCAAATAGGGTTTAAGCAACTCAATGCAAGATGATAGACATTATATGAGCACATAATGTTAGAGCTATTTTAAGACCTGCAATCCATGTTCCACTTGCGCTCTACTTGGGCCCGAACCAAATCCATATGCCTTCGGTTGGTTAGGTTTCCCAAGATAAATCCATGTAATATTTTAAATCCGATCTCTAGGTCTAAGCCTGCCAGAAATTAATGCGACTCGAATTCAACCTGATTAAATCATATATACATCAAGATATGTGTTTGATTTTCATCGACCCTATCTGATCCAAATCTGAACCCAAGCTGTACATCATAGTTAACCTAATTTATTATATAAAGCTTATAGTTATTGCAGTCAGATTTTTTATAGAATTTATGAATGATGCTTTGAGTTTCTGTTTGAATAGTTTTTAAAGCTATGAAGAGATGAGCTTTCCAAATGATAGTACCCACTTGAGATAAGGACTTGGTTCCCATCCAAAATTGATCGTTCTTGGACCAAAATTTACCACTACTTGTCTTGGTTCCTGCCTGATCCTACTCGAACCTAGTGCTACCTTCTCTTTTCCATGTAATGCTTTATTTCACAATCCAACAATGGAATAGGAATAGCACTTTTTTTTTTTCCATGTCTTGCTATCCCATGCCGTTCCAATGTTCTTTCATTTTGGCGAATCAAATATAGCATTAGAGTTGCAGGATCATGAGACCTAACTCCAAAAATAAACCCTTTGACAAACGTTTGGGATTCCCACTCTCAATGTATGAGAGAAAAACCAACCAAAGAAATGGAGCCCATATATGTTCCTAATATCTCCATTTTTATTGATAACAAATAACCATGTCCAAACTTCAAGAGGCCTTTCAATGGTATCTCTAAGCATCTTTTATAAAGAATAGCTTCTAGCGGATTTATTAGTTGATAATTTTTTATTATAATAAATATGAGGGTAATATAATACAATGCCTGGAAAGCTTGAAGTCCAATTTAATCAGTAGAACTATCTATTTAATCTATCACATGCATTACATGTGCTAAACACTAGTAGATATTGAAGCATACATGTGTAGGACAAATCTTGTGCGCGCTGGACATCACGAATCAACAAGCCATAATTAAGTTTAACCACATTTTCCTTTACATGAAATTTTTTTGTGTGCAACCAATCCCTTATTTTCTACAACCTCGATGGGCAATTGAGCAGGTAAGCCAATAATGCTGCATGGCATTCCTCTAGTTCTCAATGTTTCAAGCATGTACCTTATCCAACATTTAGCAATCTATTTGAATTGTGTTGGATACTATCTGGATCTTTCAATTGATAGCGCCTTTTTTTTTTTTTTTTTTTTTTTTTTGAGTTGATGAATCTTTTAAGTGATCTCTCTTTTTCACTCTTACCACCCTTCAACAATTGTGTAAATATATGCCCAAAGGTTCCATCTATCAAATTAAAGTTATAAGCTGTAACTTGTGCATAAAATTCTTTTATGGATCATCATATATGTGGAAGTTAGGTTTATGTTTGGAGTCAGGTCCTCCAACCAAAAGGAACAATGGAGCAGATGAAGAGGAAGAAGAGGAAACAGAAGAAGATGCCCAAACCTATAATGTGAAAGGGTGCAAAACCTGCCTGCCACAGTCTGGATTGGGTTGGGCCAGTAGATACAAAACTTCGGTTGGCCTGCAATTAAGCAATATCAAGTTGATGTTAGCACGCATTGGATTTCTTGTGAATACTTGGGTGGTCTAACGCGAGAAATTTTTTGGATGGAACTCCCAATCCCAACGAACACAAACGGTGTAAAGCTTCCACCTGACTCAACCTAAACTTGAGTACATTCAGACCTCAATCTAACCTACCTAATCCACACCTGGAATAAATGTTTTTGTGTTAGTCTGGATTTGGATTTGAGTAATTTTGTTAATTATTACATTTCTCTGCCAATATATATATGTACTTTAGTCTAGGATTGGTTTGATTCACTAAGACAAGTATGATAAACGAGGGGTGGGTTGAACTATGATCTGCCATGCAAGCACCATGCATGTTGACAGTTGACACGCTATGCTGATAGGTGATTGATTAGCGCTCGGTAACTTCTTCTGTACATACATATATATATATATATATATATATATATATATATATATACATACCTACATATACAAAACTATATGATAAATCCATAAAGTAACTAGTCACCTTTATATCTTATCGTAAAACCTTCCAATTAGTCCTGGATTACCGAAATTATATTTAAGATGAAAGAATTTTGCCCTTTTTTTGTAAGATTTGTTTGGTTGGGGGTAATTTAGCATAGAAAAATGAATCCCATATCAGATTACCATATTTAGTATGAAAAATAAAACAGAAAAATAATAAAAAATTCGGTGGACTCCATGCTTATTTTTCAAACAGAGAATATAAAATAAATATCATGGAAGTAAGGCTGGAATTGGGCTCAAACCAGTCCGAGGCCCATCAGACTGGGCCAACTTTCAGTCTGGCTTCAGGTAGGTCTGCAAAAATTCAGACTTGGCTCAGGACAAAATATATACAGGATCTATTTTTCAGGTAGGGCTCAGGTAGATCTTTGATTTGATCTAGATCCCATCCTGAAGTCCAGCCCGACAGTAGTCCGAAGTTTGTCTCACCTGATGCACATGAACCACGCCAAATCCCATGGTGAATAACATGCTATGTTATCGATTTTTTTTTTTTTTGATAAGACGGTTATCCATTGTATTTCACCAATTCTCGATTGCATGCTATCCATCGTGCATATGCTCTATGATTTGCCATGTCCGTCCGATCAAGAGCCCCTCTTCACCTTCGAGAAGCTTCTTCCTCCGGGCCATCTCCTCCTCCACGGCCTTCCACGCAGTAGTGGCACTATAAAAAAAAAATGATTTTTTGTGGCAAAAAATTTATCACAAAATATCTATTTTTTATCGTTAAAATCTTTTGCGACGAAAAAAATTTATCGCAGAATTATTGCTAAAGCCTCATTGCAATAAGTCATTATTAATTTTTTACGACAAAATTTATTTTATCGTAAAAAATATATTTTTAGCAACAAAATAATATTTTATCACAAAAAAATATCATCTAGTGATAAATATTTTATCACAAAATGATATAAAACTTTGTCACAAAAAATATTTTCGTCACTAAAAAGAGTAAGATTTTATTTCATATACATTATTAAGTGACAAAAAATTTTTATTACTAAAAATCTAGCTTTGTGACAAAATATGTTGTTGCTAAAAATTTTGTTTTACAACAAAATATTTTGCCATAATAGATTCTTGAGTATAAATTTTATACAACAAAATATTTTTATCACTTAAAGTTAAATATTATAACAAAATATTTTTATCGCAATAGAATTTTTAGTAGAATAAGATATATATTTTAAGCAATAAAATATTTGTCACCAAAAAAGTAGTTTTAATGACAAATATTTTATCGCAAAAAAGTTAATTTGTAATTTAAAAATAATTTGTAGTGACAAATTTGTTGTCATAAAAAATTAACATGCCAATAAAATATTTTTTTAGTGACAAAATATATCATCATAAAAAATTAACCTACCATTAGTGACAAAATTTATTATCATAAAAAGTTAACCTTTCATTAAAAAATAATTTTTAGTAACAAAATTTATTATCATAAAAGTTAACCTGCCATCAGTGATAAAATTTATTATCACAAAAAATTAACATGCTATTTTTTTCTTCAAATAAATAAAAAAATACTAAAATTTAAATTAATTAACCTATTCATAATAATTCAAATATCTTTTAAATATATAGTCATATAAAGTTTCCTACATGTTCCTCCATACATCATCTTCACAATAGAAATTCATAAATAAAATGATAGGTCTCATACAGCACCCAAAAAGTAATAAAATATCCAAATCTTAATCAACAACTACAAAGCCATAAAGCTTCCACAAAGCTCCAATATAAGTCAAATCCTTTCTCCACCATAATAGTCATCACCATAAAGCTCCCATGCAAATCAATTTTCTTCTCAACAATCTACAATATGAAAAATAAATAAACCTAAAAAATTAGAACAATATAAGCATACATGCAAAATTAAAAAATCTTTAAACATGCATATAAGATATTTTGTGTTAATTTATATGAAATCATTGCAAACATTAAATAACCATAACTAGATAATAATGATGATCATGACCACTACCACCATAATCATTTCATAACTATCCAAGCAATCACAAATAATACAATATATAATTATATTAATACATCTATCTATTTAAAAAATACAACAATGACAACCACTATACCACAACCACTACCATCATAACCATTATAACTATCCAAGCAATCACAAGTAATGCAATATATAGTCATGCTAATACATCTATCTATTTAAAAAATACAACAATGACAACTACTATCATCATAACCATTATAACTATCCAAGCAATCATAAGTAATATAATATATAGTCATGCTAATACATCTATCTATTTAAAAAATACAATAATGACAACCATTATATCACAACCACCACCATCATAACCATAATAACTATCTAAACAGCTACAAGTGACACAATATATAGCTATTCTAATATATCTATCTATTCAAAAATATTCATAAGTAATAACCACCACTACAACCACTACCATAACTATCCTAGTAATCTCAAGTAATACAATATGTTGCCATATTAATACATCTATCTATTAAAAAATACAACAATGACAACCACCACCACCGCAACCACTACCACCATAATCATTTCATAACTGTCAACCACCACTATAACAATCACATGAACTTTTAATTTTCAAATCATCATCACAAACAATCAACAATTATAATAATCAAATTATTATAGCTGAAAGATAGTAAATAAATAATTTTACCATCAAAAAAATAAACTACTAAACCTGACCATGCCGCATCTCTCTCATGAATTACTGAAATTCTCTTATTTGATCTTTATAAGTTTTCATTTTTTCTTCATATGTAACAATCTTCTCATTGGCTTCAGCAATCTTGTCGTTGGCTCTTTCTAGTTGAGACACAGTAGTAGCAAGTCAATCTCTAAGCTCATTATTACGTGAGCTTGAGTAAGATGAACTTAAATTTTTAACTTTAATACCATGTCTCATCCCTCTCAAATATCCTAACTTTTTGCCAAGCACACTAATCAAAATCTGATTTCCTAACCTTTGATCTACACCTTCTTCCAAAGGTTGCTATCTTAATTTGATCATTTCATCTTGTGAAGTTTTCAAAGATAATTTAGACATCAAGATAATTTTTTTATAAATAAAAAATATAAAAAAGTGTACTTATCCTTACAAATTTTGATTGAGTAATTTCATTAATAAATTCTTGACCATCCTTCTTTATGTATGTATCCTTAAAGAGATCAACCATACTTGAATTCTCCTTATAAAGTTAGAATAAAAAAATTAAATAATTCATTAATCTTAATGTATATTAAATATTTTAAAAATATAAAAATACTAAAAGTATTATATTATCATTTTCTAAAGTCGACTAAGAAAGATCCTAGAGCCCGAAGTATGACTGTATGGGAGTTGTAAATGATTACTTGAGTTTGTTTATGATCGCTTCTGCAATAATAAGCAAAAAATTAAATAAAAATATAAAAAATATGTAAATATATTTTGTTATATGAGTTGCTACCTTAAAGTCATCATCTTCTATTCGATTATACACTGAAAGTCAATCTTCCAATCCAACTTCTGGACATAGAGCCTTTTCTTAGAGATTTATATCTTTTGCCATTAACTTCTTGTATTTCTTGTTGAGTGTGTTCCTCCAATACCTATAATGCATTTGAAATATTTTGTAAACACATTCCTTCACATATGGAACCGGCTAATCTATAATTTCAAACCATCTCGAAAATAATTAATGATAATGTCACTTAAACAACTTTTTTTATACATTAATAATAAAACTAACTTAAAAATGAACATAACTAACATAAAAATTATAATAACCTCCAAACGTAGATAATAAGTTTTCTTTTATTCCTTAGGGATTTCTTTCCACCTTCCTATACCATGAAGAAGTACACATGTCTTAACAATAAATTCAACTCCTCTTATAGAGTCAGCATCATTCTCCAATGGTATACGTTCTCCTTCACCAAAAGGATAATTCTTATACCACCGTGACCTCATATCAATGCTTATGAATTATCCATCATCTTATATTGTTTGACTGCTTCTAGTGTTAAACCATTTGCATTAAGATAGCACCACTTTATATTCTTTAGGGAATGTGAGTTGAACAATTCTCTTTAAAAAATCGAAGAACTCAACCATATTTCCTTCATGTTCTCTTTTTATAAATAATCCACTGCTTTGAGTTCTACAAAGGTTGTCCCGATCTTTTGTGCGAAATCGAACTTTATTCACAATACAACTAGAGTAACATCTTGTGCTAGATTTATGGGAACCATTTGCTAATATCTATAATTCATCTATTGCTTCTTTACATCCTTGATAATGTAATTGATTCATCTACATAATAAATATAAAAATTAAATTATAAATGTTATAAATGCCTTGCTAATAGTATTAAATTATCCTATTTGAAAATGAACAACTTACATGCTCTTGAAACCAATTAGAAAATTACTTCTATTATCTCTCATTAATATTGAGATGGCTCACTTTCAATAGTTCTTGCCTGTGCATCCTATATATTATAAGTTATTTTAGTAAATATTTAGTTAACAATACTAAAATACTTAACAAAATAAATAAAAATAATATTTAAAATTTTTTTTACTCCAATTACTTTGTGATTTCATCACAATTACTTAAGATATACCATTGAGCCATATCCAAGTCCAAGTCCTTTTAAGATATTTCAAATTCAGACCTGATATGTCCAAAAAGACGAGCTTTTAAAGAAAATACTTCGAATCCTCCAAACTGTTGGTTTTGAATTCCATCATAGTTTCTTTCTGGTTGATTGAACTTGATTTCATCACCCTTGAGACGATGGATATTTTCTTTTGAAAGGTAATTAACTTATAACTTCTATCAATTTTAATTTACGTATTCTGAAATAATTAGGAGCTTGATTTCTACTTCTTTGTTTCATTAAGGCATCTCAGCTCTCTTAAAGATATGGTTGGCAACAGGGCTCGTCCCGAACATTTAATTATAGAAAGATACATTGTGAATGAATGCATAACATTCTTGTCAATATTTCTCAAGGGTGACGAAATCAAGTTCAATCAACCAGAAAGGAACTATGATGGAATTCAAAACCAACAGTTTGGAGGGCTATGCTTTTTTTTCTCTTGCTTACATCCTCCTAATGCTCTAACCATTGCAACACTTGTTCTTTTGACAATTCTGAGGGTTCTGAATGATGGTCAATTTTTTCATTAAATGCTGCTTTATTATTGCATCAAAGGTATTCTTGAGGCAAATAACGACGATGGCTCATGTAGCCTATCTTACCTCTTAACTTTTGTAAATCAGTCATATCAAGACACACAGGATAAATATTGTAGCCTTGAGTGATCCATCCAGATAAATAACCATAAGCTGAAAAATCACTTATAGTCCACAAAACTGCTGTATGCATTTAAAATCTTTTACGATTATAAGAATCATAAGTTTCTACACCTTCATCCCATAATTACTTCAACTCATCTATCAAAGACCTCATATAAACATCTATATTCTTTCCAAGAGAATGTGAGCCAGAAATCAACAATGACATGAAATGATATGACTTTTTTTTAAACACATAAGGTGGTAAATTATAAGGCATAAGAAAAATCGGCCACATACTATAAGAGTTGCTCATATATCTGAATGGATTGATTCCATCACTAGCCAAAGCAAGCCTCACATTGCGAGAATCTATTGCAAATTAAGGATATTACTTATCAAGCTCCTTCCATATAGGAGTGTCGGCTGGATGCCTCATGATACCAACCTCTTTAACATATTTTTCACTATGCCATCTCATGTATGAAGCCGTCTTACTAAACATAAAGAGCCTTTGCAATTTTGATTTTAATGAAAAATATCACAATATTTTATGAGGAATCTTGGTATCCTTACCATCATCAAACTTTCATCTTGGTTCCTTACATATTGAACAATATTTTTCTATTTCACATTCCTTCCAAAAAAGAATACAATCAAACTTGTATACCTAAATAGACTCATAACCCAATCCTATACTAGATAGAAGTTTTCTAGCCCCATAATATAATGAGGAAAATGATGCACCTTCCGTTAGCAAGTTCTTTAAAAAACTGAGCAATATATTGAAGGACTTTTTGATCCATTTATTGAAAATCTTTATGTGGAGCATCTTAACAATAAAAAGATAACAATGAATACTTGGACCCTGGGTATAGTTCAGGCTATGCAACTTTAATTAATTTATCAAAAGAAGAAAATTAAGCCTGTGATCTACCAGTAGTGTCATCAAGTTGTTGTGCTTCCCTCATTTCTCCCAACAACTCATGTAAATCATTTACCAAGTCTTTACTAAATTCAGTACTGTTCATCATTTCATCATCGATATCATTGTCACTATCATGTAACAATATTCTTTCTCCATGCAAAGTCTAATCTCTATAAGTGAATGAAAATCTTCGTAAGTATAAGTCATGTTTCACTTGACTAAAAATCTTGTATATCCTATTATTGTAATTACGGTAAGGATAAAAAATCATATCATCTAGACGCCTCATATTTTCTTTCGCAAAGTTAAGCAAAAGATTCAACACTTATTTTATATGTGTCACTAAAAAATTATTTTTATCAATCCAACTCTTGTTGATATCCTACAAGAAAAAATTTCATATAGTAAATTTTTTTTTTAGAGTATAACTAAAAATTAGAAAAATAAAAATTATATGAATATGCAATAAGATGGATAAGTACTTTACCCTCTTCTATTAGTATTTCTTCACAGTCAAATCCTCTCGATTACTATAAAAGACATGGATAGCAACAATATACCTGCACATTTTCAAAAAAATAACAAATCAGATAAAAATATGAACCAAAGAAACCCCACCAAACCGACTATCAGATCTAATCGAATCTAATCTAATCTAATACATACATACATACCTATATATATATATATATATATATATATATATATATATATATATATATATATATATATATATATATATATATATATATATAGAAAATAACAGTCGGATCCGAACCGTCTGCCTCTGTGCTAAAAAAAAACCAATGGCAGAGGAGGGGGACCAGCCGGACCGTCTCAATCTGTGGTTGGAAAAAAAAAAAAGGGTTCAGACAGTAGGTGATCAGCCAGAGCAGGGGGATCCAAAGCTGATGACCAGGCGTAAACTACCGACAGATGGGTTCCAGGGCGGGGCGAAGGGTGGTTGGGAGGTCGAGGGAGGCGCGGAGGCGGGCAAGCAGGGGGACGCAGCAGAGGGTGGCGCAGGCGAGGAAGGTCATCTCCGTTTGTGGCTGAAAAAAAAAAATAAAGATCAGGGGCCGGACCAACCGAACCTGGAGCTGATAAGAATGGCCTAAACCGCCAGTAGGGAGGTTCTGGGTGGGGCGAAGGGTGGTTGGGAGGTCGAGGGAGCCATGGGGACGTGGCGAAGGGTGGTGCGAGCAAGGAAAGCCGTCTCCGTCTGTGGCTAGAAAAAAAACAAAGAAAGATCGAAGGTCGGATCAGCCAGACCCGGAGCTGGTCGCCAGGCCTAAACCGCCGGCACAGAGGTTTCGGGCAGGGCGAAGGGTGGTTGGGAGGTTGAGAGAGGTGCGGAGGCGGGCGACCAGGGGGATGCAGTGGAGGGTGGCACGGGCGAGACAGAGGGCATGGTGAGGGAGAGACGACTGCGCGACTGAGAGGTCGAGAGAGGGGGATGTGGCGGAGGGTGGCGCAGGTGATAGGGCACGATTGGAGAGGACAAATTTTAGGGAAGGAGAGATGGGAGGGAAGGAGAGCGTACTGATCTATGATGGAGGTGCCGAGCTTGGATTTGGCTTCGTCAGGGCCGTTAGGAGGAAGAGGAGGGCGGTAGGGTTTTGGGAGCTCTAGGGAGGGGAGACGGAGAGGCGGAAGAAATGAGAGGATTTTCGGAGCGCCAGGAGGGAAAACAGGGAGGGGACATCCAAATTAGAAATGGAAATAGAAGGAAAAAAAAGGATTTTTTGATAAAATAATCATTAAAATCTTATTAATTTATCTTTACTTATTCATGCTTAAATTTTTTAAATCACGTAAATTATGTTTAATTTATCTTTTCTTATTAATTTATCTTTTCTCATTAATTTAAATCATTTATCTTTTTTAGATGGGGGACCAGCATCTGATTATACAAAATATTTTTAAAAAATTAAAAAAATATATTTTAGATTTATTTTTAAATTTATAATGTCAATAGAATATCTGGATTTATTTTTAAAATACATTTCAGATTTATTAGACGATGGAGCTTGGAACGGCCGACTAAGGAAGCTTAGACGATGGCTTGGGTTTTATGTTGGATGTTGATGTATAAGAGTTAAAATGAGTATAAATATTATGGATTAATATAAAAATTATTTGAAATTTTGTTTAGTGGTTAAAATCGAGGTTAAGTCATTTAAAAATTAGATTTATTTTGAAAATTATAGCCAATCAAAATTTGGTCAATGCGACAGCCTGATGGTTCACTTGCATAACTTTATTCATATCCTATTTGGTATAGAACTCCTCAACTAAATGTTCTATGCTGAACCATAGACTTTTTTCTTTCATATTTGGTGTAGAACTCACTACAACAAAATAAATTATTATCGACGAAAATTTTTTATTGTAAATAACCTATTTTCATCGCTAATAGTTATTAGTGACGAAAATTTCATCGCTAAAATTTCATCATCAATAATCGTGTCGTTGATAATATTTTATGATGAAAAAAAAATTCATCATAAATAATCATTTATTTAGGATGAAAATTTTTCTTGATAAAAAAATTATTTTTTTGAAAATTATTTATGATAAAAATTTTAGTCATAAAAAAAATATTTACGATAAAATTTAACATCGCTAATAAATAATAAATTAATAGCGATGAAAATATTTTCATCGCTATTAATTTAGTTAAATATTTTCTTTTAAAATTAAATTTTTAAAAATTTTTAGCGATGAAAAAATTTTTATTGCTAATAATTTAATTAAAAATATTTATAAAAATTAAATTAAAAATTTTTACGATAAAAATTTTTCGTCACTATTAACTTAATTAAAAATATTTATAAAAATTAAATTAAAAATATTAACGATGAAGTTTTTCATCACAAATGTCCTTATTAGCGACGAAAATATTTTCATCATTATTAATTTAATATAAAATTTTAATATTTTTAAATTTATTAAAAATTTTATTTACAACCAATTTTTCATCGTAGTAAAATATTTTTGGTGATCAATATTTCGTCGAAAATAATTCTATCGTTAATAATTTATAAATATTTTTTTAAAAAAATAATTTATGAATATATATATTTTTAATTTATATTTATAATATCTTTTATAAATTAAAAATTAAAATAAAAAATTTACACAATAAACTCATAAATAAATTTTATTATTTTATTATATTAAATTAAAATTATAAAAGATTTAAAATAAAAATAAAAAATTAAATAAAGAGGCCATCAAGTATCGGCATCTATAGAAGGAGAACAAGCTGGGGAAAAGAAGCACTCGAAAGAGCTCGGACCAGTCTGCTGCTGTCTCATCAGCTGTATCATCCGCTCCATCTGCACCATCCGCTCCATCATCTGGATTTGGAGCTACTGATGCTCGTCGATGCGTGCAGCCAACTCATGAGCTCGTTGTCGATCCTCAATAGCCTGCCTCTGCACTTTTGTCAGTCGAGCATCACAAGTAGCATGGATGTCAGCCCTAGACAAGCATGAGGATAAGGCAGCAGTGATCCCATACGCTAGACTCCTAACATAACAGGATTTCGTACCAAGCATCTGATCACAGATCTCATCATCTGTGGGTGCGGTCGAGCCCTCAGAGATAGGCTGGGATCTTATGTCTGTCATACGATCCTGAAAATTAAAATTATAGCTATTTTAATTTTGTAATAAAAATCAGACTGCAAATGTAAAAAATAAATGAGAAAACTTACAAAGAACTTCTGGCTCCCCATCGTCCACTCTCTTGACCATCGCTGGTGGGTCCGCTGGTAGATATCGATCCTACCAGGAAGCTCGCCACTCTCAGCATCTTTCGACAATTTGAAAATAATTAATTAATTTTTTTTTAAATAATAAAAAAATTATATACTAATTAAAAATTATTTATCATCTGCTCTATGTGACGAGCGAACGACCACAAACCTCTACAATAGTGGTACGATCTGTCTCATCCGATTCATGACGTTCTCGACACACATTCTCTGTACAGTTACTAGTCAAATTAGTAGATAACAAATTTAATTTAAGAATAAATATTTCCATAATTAAACTCAAAAAAAAAAGTTTAGATGTCTCCAATGCTCTAGAGTGAGGTTTTCGATGGACTTTGTCCTCACCTCACCATCGGTGAAAACTGATCTGAAATAATAATAAATAAATCATTAATATGATAGCTATCTAAAAAAATTTAAAATTTATTATATAAAAAAAATAATATTATTATTCTTGACATACCATGCCTCCGAGGTAGACAGTGAACACGAATGTCGTCGTCTATCTTCTGGTGCCATACCTGTAATTTTTTATATATAAATGAATATAATATTAAATAATATTAACGAAAACTATTAGTTGAGCAAGCAATAAATATAAAATAAATTTATGTAATAAATATAAAATAAACTATAAGTAGTTGAGCATGCAAAATAATATTAACGTAAAATAATAACACAAAATCTAATCCCGAGGACTCGATAGTTTTTTATTTTTTCTAAAATATTTTTTACCTAAATTTTATTTTATATTTTTTTATTTTTTTAAAAATATTTTATAGCTAAAAATATTTTTTTCTAAATAATTTTTTTCCTGATCGAGCTTCGGACTCGGCCTTCCATGGCCCCTACTCCTACGTGCCGATGCCGTCACACACCCCGTACCTCCCGGACTCGGCCCCTGTGAACCTCGCTCCCAAGGCATCGATGCCGATGCCGTCACACACCCCACGCCACCCAGACTTGGCCTCCCACGGCCCCTGCTCCTACAGTGCTGGCACTGTCACAGACCCTACGTCAGCCAGATTAGATCCCGATCTGGATCCTAATCCGAATTAAGATCTCGATCCGGATCCCGACCTCGATCCAATTCGGATCGTGATTCAGATTTTATTTTTATTAATCAAATAATAAAATATTTGATTAATATTTTATCTTTTTATTTTTTTATTTTTTATTTCCCCCTCCTTTCTCTCTTCCCTTCCTCCCTCCCCACCGTGCAAACTCCTCCCCGCCGCCGCCCTCTCCCCGGCCGCCAGCGGCCCCCTCCCCGACCTCATCTCCGCTGGCGACAGCCGCATCGACCCCATCTCCATCACCGTCGGTTGCCCCCTCCCCGACCCCATCCCCCCCGGCCCCATCCCGCCCCCAACCCCATCCCAAATGCCTATGCCCCAAACTCCCTCCCCACCGGTCGACCTACTCTCCAGCCCCGTCTTCATCACCGCCGGCCACCCCCTTTCCGACCCCATCCCCCCCTCCGACCCCATCCCACCCCGCCCCCATTTGGATCCCACCCCCTCCCCATCGACCGACCCCTCCCCGACCCCATGGCACCGCCGGTGACCCATGACACACCCCCCCGCAGACGGCTCCACCCCCCGGTGGCCCGATCAATAAAAAAAAAGGTTAAAAGCCTTACCTCCGACGGACGGTGGGAACTGCGATCGACGAACGCGGTTGCATGGCGAACGACAGCAGTGGAGAGGGGCTTGCCGGCGGGAAGAGACGGAGGGGAGAGCAAGAGAAAGGAGAGCTCAGGGAGAGGGAGAGAGATCAGGGAAAGAAGAGAAAGGGAATAAGGATTTCGCGCAGTTTCGCACGAAGAGATGTCGATTTGACATTGATTGAAAGTAGGAGTATTAGCGACATAATTTTTCGTTGCTAATAATGTTATTACCGATGGAAGCTAATTTTCATCGCTAATAATTCAAAAAAAAATTAGCAAAAAAATTTAACCATAAAAAAAATTATTTGCGACGAAACATAATTTTTCGTCGCTAATAACTTTATTAGCGATGGAAAAATAATTTTCATCAACAATTTTTTTTTTCTCATTTTCTCGCTAAAAAATTACCTTCCCACCAAAAAAATTTCTCTGATAAAAAAATTTTGCCACAAAAAAAATTATTTACAATGAAAAAAAATTTCATCACTAATAACATTATTAGTGACTGAAAAATAATTTTCATCGCTAATAATTTCTATCAAAAAAAAATTATCCTCATTTTTTAAAAAATTATTTATGATAAAAATAAAATATTTCATCACTAATTATCTTATTAGTAATGAAAAATAATTTTTATAGCTAATAATTTTATAAAAAATAAAAAAATTATTTGTGATGAAAAATATTCATCATCAATAATGTTATTAGCAACAAAAACTAAAATTTCATCATCAATAATTCTATCAAAAAAATAAAAAATTTCTCATTAAAAAATTTTTCTTCTTAAAAAATTTCAAAAAAAAATTATTTGCATTGAAAACTAAATTTTAGTCATTAATAATCTTTTTAGCAATGTAAATATAGTTTTCATCAGAAATAATTTTTGTAAAAAAAAATTTTAATAATAATTTCATAAAAATTTAATTTTAGATTTTTCTTACTAAGAAAATTTTCTATCCAAAAAATTTGACAACAAAAAATGACATTAAAAAATATTCATGATGGAAAAAAATATATTAATAAAAAATTTATATAAATAGTTAATTTATAATTTTTTTTCAAAAAAAAATTACGTACATAAAAAAATTACGTAATCATATACCATCGGATGAAAATTATTTTTCTGCTGATATATTGCAGATGTTAACTAACAATTAAACATAATTTATAATTAAAAAATCTAACTAATTAAATTTACTTTTTTGGTAGCAATACTGTCATGAGTTGATCGAAGGATTTGAATGGACATCCGAACTCAAATTTAATCTATGAGCAGCTAAGACTCTTGAAATCCGACACAAAAGGAGCATAGTAGAAAGGATAATACCTGCTTAAGAGTATATCAATCTTAAGATAAATTTTGAACTGGATAGTAATAATAAGAGTTCAGCTAGTTAGAGAGTATCTGTGACAAACAAACATCGCATATCCATTAAGACTATGAATGCACTCTTGAAAAATAATACTGAAGGACCCAACAAAGGCCTTTCACATACAGTTTAAAAGTATATGACATAATTTAGTCCATCGAGCAGTTGATAAAGTTTTCTTCTTTATACAGTTAGAAGTTGATATTTTTCTTAAATCAAATTCCTTGCGTTTAATTTTCTGAGGTGGTTTGCTCATGTATCTTATAGACGGTTGATTCAGTTGTAGGTGAAGAATTTTGTTACATCATCCAACAAAGTCTGGATATTAGGAGAATGATTCTTTTTCAATATCGAAAGTTATTTTTTTAAATTTATTTTAATTATTAGCGATGAAATTATTTCATCATAAATAATGAAGTATTTACGATGTTTCTAGCATTTCATCGCAAAAAATCTATAAGTTTTATATTTTTTTAAAAATATTAGTAACGAAAATTTAGTTTTTATCGCAAATAATTAATAATTTTTAAATTTTTATTTTTTTAAAATATTAGCGATAAAAATTTTTTACCATGAATAATTGAGATCCAATATCATGTTTTAACATATAAAGATCAAGTACCATGTGAATAACTTTTTTGTAGATCATGTTTTAATATATAAAGATCCAGTATCACCTCCTATCTATGTTCTTGGATAGATACAAGGCCTTTGTACTTTATGACCTTTGGTCAATCCATAGAACCAACAACCTATGCAAAATTGAGCAATGAGACAGATTCAGAGAAACTTAGAGATGAAAAATATTATCGTAAAAAATGATTAACTTTTGATTTTTTTTCATCGTAAATAATAGACTATTTACGACGAAAAATATGCTTTTGTCACAAACACTAAGTTATTTACGATGTAATATTTTCATCATAAATAATCTATAATTTTTATATTTTTTTAAAATTTTTTATTTTTTTCAAATATTAGTGATGAAAATTTTTCATCGTAAATAGTAGAGTATTGACGACGAAAACTAACTTTTCATCATCAATACTCAAGTATTTACGACGTAATATTTTATCGCTAATAATTTATAGTTTTTAAATTTTTAAAATTTTTTAAT
Source organism: Elaeis guineensis (assembly GCF_000442705.2). NCBI lineage: Eukaryota > Viridiplantae > Streptophyta > Magnoliopsida > Arecales > Arecaceae > Elaeis > Elaeis guineensis. The sequence goes on from NC_025993.2 coordinate 116,019,535, forward strand.
TTTTTTCATATATTAGCGATGAAAATTTTTTATCATAAATAATTATGTATTTGTGATGAAAAGCTACTTTCCATCGTAAATACTCTATTATTTATGACGTAATATTTTCATCATCAATAATCTATAATTTTTAAAATTTTAAAATTTTTTATTTTTTTCATGTATTAGCGATAAAAATTTTTATTATAAATAATGAGGTATTTGTGATGGAAATTTAGTTTTCATCGTCAATACTCCATCATTTACGATGTAATATTTTCATCATAAACAATCTATAATTTTTAAATTTTTAAAATTTTTTATTTTTTTTAAATATTAGTGATGATAAATTTTCATCGTAAATAATTGGTATTTATGATGAAAATTTTATTTATAATAAAAAATTAGTTTTTATCATCAATACTCCATTATTTATGATGTAATATTTTCATCACAAATAATCTATAATTTTTAAATTTTTTATTTTTTTTAAATATTAGTGATAAAAATTTTAAATAACTTTTCATCATCAATACTCTAGTATTTATGATGTAATATTTTTATCATAAATAATCTTTAATTTTTAAATTTTTAAAATTTTTTATTTTTTTCACATATTAGAGACGATAAATTTTTATCATAAATAATAAGGTATTTATGATGAAAATTTAATTTTCATCACCAATACTCTATTATTTACGATGTAATATTTTTATCATAAATAATCTTTAATTTTTAAATTTTTTATTTTTTTTCAAATATTAGTGATAAAAATTTTTCATCACAAATAATCAGTATTTACGATGAAAAATAATTTTTCATCACAAATACTTATATTATTTACGATGAAACTATTTTTATCAAAAATATTTAAAAGTTTGAAATTAAAATAAATATTTTATTATTTATGATGATTAATTTTATTATAAATAATAGGTATTTATGATGAAATATTTTTTCATTGTAAATATGAAGCTATTTGCGATAAAAATAAATTTTTATCATAAATATTTTATTATTAGTGACAAATCTAATTTTTCATCATAAAGAGTCTTATTGATGATGAAAATATTTTTCTCATCAATAAATTTATCACAAAAACTCTTTTTTCTTGTAGTAACTCCTCGTTAGACGTTCTACATCATATAATAAGTCGATGAAGCTGAACTGCTAAAGTTTTGTAGCATTTGATTTTTTGATAAAATTTATTTCATCCTATATAATTGGTATCAAAAAATTTAAAAAAAATAAATTATACACATCTAAGGAAGAAAGAGTATTGTACTAAAAAATAATTTCAAATATCTCAAAAATATTATATGAAGTAATACTAATTTTTTTTTAACTTTTTATGGTACTTGTTTAACATAATTTTTTTCACAATTTTGGCAAATAAAATTTTTAAAAAATATATAATGACTTTTTATAAAAAATATTTTATCACAAAAATTTTTAAAATTAAATATTTTTAATAATGACATCATTTTAATGCTTTGCAAATGAAATGATACTATTTTGTATACCCCGTTTGCAACAAAAATTAAAAAGATGTATAATACCTTTTCGTGACAAAAATAATATTTATCATAAAAAATTAAAAAAATGAGGGAACCAAAAGAAAGATTCTAATTTTTTTAAAATAAATAAGCCTTTGTAATAAAAATATATATTGACTTTCTGCAACAAATATTTTTATCACAATAAACTAAAAAAGTGGGAAATAAAAAAATCTATTTTTTTTTAAAAACCAAACCTTTGTCTCAAAATATATATTGACTTTTTGTAATAAAATATTTTTATCATAATAAATTTAGAAAAGAAAGAAAAAAATTAAGAAGAAAATTTAAATTTTTTGCAACAAAAAAGTCTTTGTCATAAAAAGTATATTGACTTTTTACAACAAATATTTTTGTGACAATAAATTAAAAAATAGAGGGAATAATAGGATGAAATCTAATTTTTATTTGCAACGACCAAGTCTTTGTCACAAAAAATATATCTACTTTTTGTAATAAAATATTTTCATTACAATAAATTAAAAAAATAGAGGGAACAGAAGAAGAAAATATGAATTTTTTTACAACAAACAAGCCTTTATGATAAAAATATTTTGACTTTTTACAACAAATAGTTTTGTCACAATAAATTAAAATAAAGGAGGAAATAAAAGGAAGAAATCTTTTTTTTTTTTGCAACAACTTGGTCTTTGTCACAAAAAATATATCGACTTTTTGCAACAAAATATTTTCATCACAATACATTTGAAAAAATGGAGGGAATCTAAATTTTTGTAACAAACAAGTATTTGTCATAAAAAATATCAATAACTTTTTGCAACATAATATTTTTATCACAATAAACCAAATAGTGATTTAGACTTTTTTGTGACAAAATATCTTATCATAATATTTTCACTTAAAGTGACAATAATGATTTTGTTGCTATAAATAGAAAACTAAATTTATAAAAATTTTATTTATGTTAAATTATTTTTGCACAAATTGAAAATTTTTAGTGATAAATATTTTATCACAAAAATATATATTTTCATCATAAATACGTTTGGCACCAAAATCCATAAAATTATGAATTGGCAGGAGGATTATTTGTAATAAAATTATTATTTTATCATCAAAACTCATGCTTCTAGTGACAAAAAGAGATTTTGTCACAAAAAAAATTAATTTTTTATGATAAAATTATAATTTATTATAAAAAACTTACTTTTAGTGATGATATTTTATTTTGTCACTAAATATTCATCACAAAAAGATACTTTTTTTGTAGTGTGGCGGCCTCCAACTAGAGGCTCTTTCGCTCCTCTCCCATTCCACGACTTGGTCTCCTCTTCACACCCTCGGATCACCTTTTGCAAGCCATTTCTCCTTTGTTGTCACGTCACAGCAGCCATTAAGTTCCCCCACTAGCTTCAACGGTGCTCAGATGGCTATCAGATTTACCATCAGGGACAGAATAATCTGAGACCTCCTCGCCTGTGACTTCATCGATGACCATGGCATTGCTATGTCCCCATCTTCGTGGCTGTCCTCCTCGTTCTTCTCATCACTCTGGCGACGGTCCCGATCTACATCGCTGCGTTATGGTGGAGAAGACAAAGGAGGGAAGGAGAGGGCCAGCGATCGGAGAGGGAGGCGGCGAAGTCATATGGAAGTTGAGAGAGAGAGAGAGGAAGGAGAGAGAAACAACGAGAAAGAGAGAGGGTTTGGGTCGGGTCTCGAGCTGAGGCTTGGGTCGGCCTGATGTAGTTTAGGCTGGGCTCGGGCTTGAATTCGGATTGGTCTCGAGTCTTAAGTTTTAAAATATTTTCAAGCCTAAGCCCAACCTGAAGCCCAAAAAGTAATTTTAGACTAGGCTCGGATAAGGGTGTGGCCCAATCTAGCTCGGCCCATTTTCTGCCCCACATGGAGGGTTGGTATTTGATAAATTTCTAAATGGTAGTAATCATACTTGACAAAAGTATCTCCAATAAAGCTGCATATGTAATCATTGAATTAGTTCTGATGTCTTTCCAAATTCTTTCAATATAGAGCTTTTGTAAAAAAAAATTAAGATGGAGATGGTATTATGTAAAGGATTATGTGATTATAGTCATTATATAAAAATAATAAAAAATGATAATATTATCTTTAAATAAAAAATATTTTATGTTGAAGGACATATTTATAGATGTCATCATATTCTTATATAGGATTATCTCTAACCAAATATAGTATTTTTTTTTCAATGTTATTTTTCAGAAAAAAAAATTTTCCAACCAAATATAATAAAAAATATTTTTTTTCATAATCAATTTTTCAGATAAATAATTTCTATGAATCGATGGATTATCCCAAAATTTGACGCACTCCCATGAAACAGATCCCAAAGCTCTTGTATTTTAGCCTCAAACACTAGAATCGGCTCACCACTTGATTGAATCTAGCTTGTCTAAGTAATCAGAAGCCACTTAACCTACATCAATTAAAATATTTTCTCACATTATATTAGTATAATTGTTCAAAGATTTTTAACTTTATTTTTTAGCAATAAAAATATATTAGATATGTTTTTGGTAAAAATAAAATTATTGCTGAAAGATATCTAACTTTTTTTTGTTAAAAAAGATAACTGATTTGATTTAAATTTTTTTATTTGAATTGTATTTTAACTATGACTTACCATGCATGTTACACGTGCCTTTCAAAAGAAAGGGTTGGGGAAAGAGAAGACTTTTAGCCGGGGTTTGGAGCAGTGGGAGTTGGTTTATTTCCCACTTTCGATTGGGTGTAGTATAGAGATGTCGAAGGGGCCTCCTTTGGATAGGGAACCCAACTTCAATGCATCAAGAGGGGTGTGTTGAGAAATAACATAAAAATGAGGTGGACTGATGCTAAGGGTGGAGTCCAATAAACATACATACATACATACATATCTATATACAATTATACATACATATCTTTATATATAGATATGTATGTATGTATATATGGCCTGCTTTGGATAGAGAAATGCTAAGGTTGGAGTCCAATACACACAACACACACACACACAAACATAATACCGTCTTTCAAGTACATATCAACTGTTCAAACTGTTCATTGAGAGTATTGCCAGTCATATTGAATACCAAAGATTTTGTTCCATTAGACACACCACTCAATAAATTTGTAGTTGAAAGTTACACTTAATCTTTTTTGGCTCGTTTTTTTTTAAAAAAAATCCATCAAAAAAGGTTCTTGGCAGACTACTATCCTTTAATATTGGATCAAATATATGCCAATACTCATATTTGAGCCACACAGTTGACAATTACGAAGGTGGCTACCTATAATATCAAATCAAGTGCAGCAAAACATGATAATGGTTGGGAGTGTGGTTGCAAGGTTCCGATGGATGCTTAGGAGTACGTTCCGTTGACCTTTTGGGACTTTTTCGGAATTTCATAACTCCTCTTGTGGAATATCGAACGTGCGTGGACGTCCGCATCAAGTGCACGTGGACATTCCACCATTAGACTGTTCTGTAAAAAAATCGTGGCAATATTTCATGCGGCCGTTTCACGGCCGTTTCACGAACTCTTCATGCGCGGACAGCAGTTCTACATGCTGTTCTTATACATGAAGCTTTCACAATCGTCTGTGTCTATAAAAAATATTTCTTTTTTTAATTTCGATACGAAAAAAATATCAAAATTCTTCCTATCTTCAAAAATTCTCTCTCATCTTTAAAAATTCTCTCTCTTCGTGCTCTCTCTCTTTCGTTCATTGGGCTGAAGATGAAGTTGATCGGCATCCGTTTGAGATCATACCACCGATGGACATTAGAGTGCTTGGCTTCCGAATTGTATCTTGAAAGAAGATGTGCGGCTCAGGTCTTCGTATGAGAAGGAGCCAGAATCTCTTTTAAGATAGTAGTTAATCCGCTTCCCGAGTTAGGTTCTATTTATTTTATTTTTTATCATATTATATTTAATTATATCACACACATCATGAAAAAAAATATTTTAATATATATATATATTTTGATTGGCATCTAAATTACAAATAAATTTTCTTTTGAACCTATTTCACCATTTTTCCATCTTAAGCTTACTCTTCAATACAAATTTTTTTTTAATTAATTTATTTTTTTATAATTTTATTTTTTCCTATGGTTACATTATATATATATATATATATTATGTCATATATTTTCTATAATAGTCTAAAGGAGATTCTAAAAAATATTTTTGTAGTGCATGCATATTTAATATAATTATTTGTATATATTTAAGGCTTATATTCTTTGCATATTTATATATTATTTTAATTGACTAGCATTATTTTCTATAGTTTTGTATTGTACAAATTAATTAAAGATCTCCTCAAAACTTATATTGCTGCATGCTCAACCTTAATAAAACTTATTAAGTCCACTAGTTAAAATAAAAAAAATTAATAATTTTTTTTTAAATATCAGTTTTTCTCTCTGAACCTTACTTGGACCAAATGGCTACTTTTAGAGATGAAACCTTTAGTCTTAGACCTGACAAGTTTGATGGAATCAATTTTAGGAGGTGGCAAAGCCAAATAAAATTTTGGCTAACTATTTTGGGGCTCTGGTTGATTATTGACCAATCCTCTGCCTCCTCTAGTTCAACATCTCCTGCCATCCCTGAAGAAGACTATCTTTGTAAAGGTAGAATTCTAAATGCCCTTAGTGATTCACTCTATGATGTTTATTTATTTGCAAAGAGTGTAAAAAAATTATGGGATAACTTAGAGTCTGAATATAGCCTGGATGATGCTGGTATTGAGCGGTTCAACATCACATCATTTCTTAGATATGTTATGGTAGATGATAAACCTATAATGACCAACTTTATCAATTTCAAAAATATCTTAGGAAGCTTCAAACCAATGGAATATCTCTCTTTGAAGAATTTAAGGTCTCGAGCCTTCTTGATAAATTACCTCCTTCTTGAGATGGCTTTGCTAAAGGTCAGCTCCATAAGCAAGGAAAACTAATCCTAACTCAACTTCTCAATTCAATTAGGATAGAAGATCAACATAGGTCTAAAACCCAGTAAACCAGAGTCCTAGATGCTCAAGCTAACTTGACCCTTACCAAACCAAATCAAAACCTAATTTTCAACCAAACCAACAACATCAGTCAAACCATCCTAACCGATCCTACTTAAATAAATTCAAGCCTAAGGATAAAAACTTTAAAGCCAATAACACTAAATCCATCAAGCCTGCCCAAGGTCCAAGTAATAAGTTCTGCTTTATGTGCAGAAGGACCAATCATCTTACGAGAGACTGTTATCACCGGAAGAAGGAGTCCTTTCGCAAGCCTTCTGGTTTCTCAAAATCTCAAGCTCATGTAGTTGAAGGTCCAGAAGATATCACCTTTAGGTCAGTATGCTTTAATCCAGAAGTTAATTTTACTTCCTCTAACTTTGATTGGTGATTGGATTCAGGAGCTAATATTCACATTTGTTTTGACCGCACCTGGTTTACTACTATTCAGGACTCAAGTGGAGGAGGTATAATCCTTGAGAACAATACAGTCGTCAGGATCAAAAAATAAGGATGAATTAATTTGAAGATGACTTCTGAAAAAGTTCTTCCCTGATAGATGTATTGTATGTTCCAGACCTTAGGAAGAACCTAGTCAGTGGGTCTCAGCTGGTTCAGAAGAGATATAAAATTATCCTTGATTGTAATAAAGTTGTAATAACTAAGAATAATACTTTCATAGGAAGAGGATATATAAGTGAAGGCTTATTCAAATTAAATATAATAAATTATTTTATTAATAAAGTTGAGAATCAAGTTTATTTTGTGAATAAATTTAATCAAAATTTGTGGCATGATGGATTAGGTTATGTACACTTAAGAAAAATCAAACATATGATGGATTTAAAGCTAATTCTCAAATCAATCTTAGATATATCTAAGTGTGAAATATATGCTGAATCTAAACAATCAAGAAAACTATTCAAATCTGTTGAAAGAAATTCTTCAATCTTGAAATTGATACATAATGATGTATGTGACTCTTTCAAAACTGTAACTTGTGGTGGCAATAGGTATATAGTAACTTTTATAGATGATTTTTTGAGATACTGCTATTGTTACCTAATTAAATCTAAGGATGAAAATTTCAATAAATTTAAAATTTATAAGAGTGAAGTAAAAAATTAACAAGAAAAAAAATTAAGATTCTTAGGACTGATAGAGGAGGGGAGTATACTTCAAATGACTTTTTCCTGTTCTGTCAAGAACTTAGAATAATTCATGAAGTAACTACTCCTTACTCTCCACAGTCCAATGGTGTGACTGAGCATAAAAATCATACCCTTTTGGATATGGTGAACTCTATGTTGATTAGCTTAGGTCTGTCTAAGAACTTGTGGAGGGAAGCTCTTCTGTCTTTTTGCTTCATCCTAAATAGAATCTCCATTAAGGATAGTGGTAAGACCCCTTATGAATTTTGGAAAAGTAAAGCTTCTAACTTAAATTTTCTCAAAGTGTGGGGGTGTCTAGCTAAAGTGAATATTCCTGAACTCAAAAAGAGAAAGTTAGGATCTAAAATTGTAGATGCTGTCTTTATTGGCTATGTCCAAAATAGTAACGTCTATAGGTTCTTAGTGATTAAATCAGATATTAGTGATATAAGTTATAATTCAATTCTAGAAGCTAGAGATACTTCTTTCTTTGAAGATATATTTCTTTTTAAAACTAAAATTTCAAGATCCCTAGAATGTGAAACATCTTCTTCTAGATCTATGGATTTAGAACTTGAAACTGAAACTGAATTAAGAAAAAGTAAAAGGATCAGAATTGAAAAAAATTTTGGAGAAGAATTCTTTATATATCTTGTAGAGGGTGATCCTTGCACGTATGATGAAGCTATGTCATTATCAGATTCATCATATTGGAAGAAAGCTATAAATAGTGAAATTCAATCAATCCTAGAGAATAAAACTTGGATTTTATCAGATTTACCTCCTGAAAATAAAGCAATAGAAACTAAATAGATTTTCAAAAAAATTAAGACCAGATGAAACAATAGAAAGATATAAAGCTAGATTAGTAGCTAAGGGATACAGCCAAAAGAAAGATAGATTATTTTGATACCTATGCTAATAACCACCTTAAGAACTTTGGTAGCATCAGCATCAATTCATAAATTAATGATTCATCAAATGGATGTAAAAATTACATTCTTAAATAAAGAATTAGAAGAAGAAATCTATATAAACCAATCTTAAGATTTTATAGTCAAAGGACAAGAACATAAGGTATGTAAATTAATTAAATCACTTTATGAATTAAAACAAGCTCCTAGACAATGGCATATTAAATTTGATGAAATTATCCTAGGTAAAAACTTTAAGATTAACGAACATGATAAATGTGTGTATTATAAAAAAAATAACTCAGATTTTATTATTTTATGCCTATATATAGATGATATTCTATTATTTGAAATATCACTAAAAATAATACAAGAAACTAAAGATTATTTATCAAATAATTTTGATATGAAAGACTTAGGAGAAACTGATATAATCTTAGGAATGAAACTTAAAAGAACAAATAACGAAATAGCCATAAACTTAACACATTCAGTAGAAAAAATACTTAAAAGATTTGAATATTTTGATCTAAATCCTGCCTCAAGCCCATATAATCATAGATCATATTTAACTAAAAATTTAGAAGAACCTATAAGACAGTTAGAGTATTTCGGAAGATAGGGTCACTGTTATATGTAGCAAAAAGAACCTGTTCTGATATATCTTATACAGTAGGCAGGCTAAGTCGGTATACTAGCAATCTTAGTGAAAAATATTGGAAAGCCCTAGAAAGAGTTTTTAGATATCTAAAAGGGACTCTAGATTACTCTCTCTTGTTCTCCAGTTATCCAGAAGTACAAGAAGTATCATGCTCCCGATCCGAGATTGTGAGTCAAAAGTCATGGCAACCGTCGTATACTCATAAGAAACTTTTCTTATAAGCATGCAAGACATCTCATCATGATATCATACACATAAAGTTAAATAAATTTTAATTTTTTATAATCAAATCTTAGTTCAAATAACAAATCAAAACTCAGTGTCAAAAGAAAAATAATTGTCTAACAAAGTTAACACTTAAAATAAAATCTTGCATCAATTCTGAAAAAATCCTAATCAAATAAACTAACTCAATCTCTAATCGCTCTCCCAATCAAAATCTCGCATCACGCTAATTTTTTAAATCTGTAAAGAAAAAATATAAACTCATCATGAGCTAAATAGCCCAGCAAGCAGTGTATATCTTTAACTGAATAAATCAGGTAATAATATTATACATATCAGTTTCCTGATAATAACATAATCAATATGTAAATTTTTAAATTCATAATTTAATTCATCACACTATCAATCATATATAAATTTTCAATTTATCATAATTTCAAATTATACTTATCATCTTAAGTTCATCAAATTTCTTAAGTTCTTCTTATCAACGATGAACTATGACCATATTTTTTTTATGACAGGATCATAATACCACGTATCTTTTTACGGTAAGCTGTGAATCATCTGGCAGCAAAGTCCTTCAAAATTACTGGTCTCACTGACGGTTTGTCGCTGGTCTCACTGGCGACATAAATCCTCAGGATAAATCATTTGCCAACATATATGCCTCCATTGGCGGGATCCTTTATATAGTCAGATTGTCAATTCATATCATCTTCCAATTCATATATTATTTCGATAATAATATAAATAAATAATATTCGAATAAATCAATCATATCATTCTTTATGATTATACATCATCGTAAGTATTTTCAACAAAGATCTCCAGTCATAATTAGTTTCAACAAATATTTTCAATCATAATTAATTTTAATAAATATTTTCAATCACAAGCATGTCATGAATTAATATAATTCAAATTTATAATTTACCAGATAAATTTAGTAAAAGTAAAACATGACTTACTTCAAAAGAAATCCAAACTAGGGATCCTAGGAATCCTGAAAATCTTTCTCTGAACCTGGTATGTCAAATATCATATTTTTGATCAAAATTTTACTAAATTAAAAAAATAAAAATTCTTAAAACCTAATGATCTAACTGTTGGGAATAGTGTCCCAAAGCCAATCGTCAGCCTGTTGACGGTTGTGCTCCTTTTGTATTAGTACATGAATTATAAATAAATAAAAGTTATTTTGGTATTTTTTCATCACAAATGTTTTATCTTCTAATGAACTTCTGTGTTGTGGTGAAGTCCTTAGGACTATTTAGACTCGACAAAGGAGGATTTGTCGCTTAGTCCTTAAATATGTTCGCGACCAAATGATACGTTGTTACCAAGGACGACAATATTTATCGAGCATAGGTCGTTGTGTGCCATATGGGTTGGTTGTCCTCATAACCAAAGAGTGTGGAGACACTGGTATGGCATACAGGTGAGATGTAATGGTACATCTGCACTGAACGTGACCAACTCCGGAGCTATTTCTGCTGTCAAGATTTGCTCCGATGGGATATGGGTATAAATGTCCCTCCGACCTGAGACCGGCACGGTGACTTGCAAGCAACTCACTGCACTTAGGCACTGGACTACCTGAATTTCTAATTCAGTGACGGAAGGTTGCTGGGTGTAGTCAAGTACTTGACTTATCGGTGCGTGTGTCAAGATGGGATTGACCACTCCAGTTTAGGAGCTGTGTACAGTCATGTTTCAATTTAGCAAAACCTTGGTCAGGGTAGTCCTAGTGAGGAGTCACAGGACTAATTGAGTTGAGCACGATTCGGATGATATCATCAGGGTTGACAGTTTAACCCTGAGTCATCCTAAACACAGGGGTCAAAAGGGATGAATTATACGGTAACCATATTCACGTAGGTTCTGAATATTGCGATTGTGATTATTCGACCTATCCGGTCGTCGGGTACCATTGCTAGATGGTCACTTCGATTAGTACAGAAATTGGTTCCTGTGCTACCGGCTTAGGTTCGAACCTGCGGGGTCACACACATTAGAGGTTCCTTTCTGATCTGATGGCTGATTATGAGTCTTATCTATCTGGGACTCTATGATTGAGAATTAGGATTCTCTAATCATGAGTTCCACACATTTTGGGTACCGGGGTCAAAATTTTGAATTTCGAATTTTGAATTTGAAATTTGAACTCTTTGATCAGGGTTTCATATCGATGGTCTCTGATGCCTGATTGCCCATCGGATTTGGACTCAATATTTATGAGAGGTTTAATTAGTGATTTAATCACTAATTAACTCAATTTGATTGAGTAATTATTTTTGGATCAAGTCCAATTGAATTGGATTCAGTTTGGATTGACCCGATTAGGTTAAATATTGACCTAATCGCTAAGGTGGTTTAGTCCCTGATTTAATCAGGGGTTAGGTTTAGTTAATTCCTGATTTGATTAGAATTTTATTAAGCCTAATTAAGCCTAATTATGTTGGGTTTAATTTGGTCTAATTGTGCTCAACCTATTTTAAACTAGGTTGGCTCAATTTGAATCAAACCACCTTGTTTTAAATTCCCTGCGTCACCCAACTTCCTTGCACCCATTTGAATTCACGAGAAAAAACTTCTCATGAAATTTTTCTCACGCAAAACCCTTCCCCACGTCCTCATTTGTGCACCATATGGATGGATAAAATAATTAGTTAGCCATTCAAATTCAAAGCATGTTTGAATTTGAATGGATAACTTATCACTTGCCCTTTCATCCTTATCTATTTTGTGCGCCACATTACTTACACGAGAAAAGGTTTCTCGTGAAACTTTTTCCACGCACAAAGAGCCACGCCCCTTCTCTTCTCACGCCCAAAAGGATAGGGATAAGTTGGTTTTCGTTTGAATTCAAATTTGATTTGAATTCAAATGTGTAACCTCTTGTCTTTATCCTCTCACGCGGATAAGACACGTTCGACGTTGTTTTAAAAAGAGGAGAAAGGTGGGACGTGCGAAGAAAAATTAAGAGAGAAACTTTGGGGCGTGAGGAAGGCTTCTGCACAAGGTGAAGGTCCAAAACCTTTCGAGAGAAAAAGAAAGAAAAGAGAGAAAATTGGGCGTAGGGTTTTTGGTGTGTACCCTAGGGTTTCTACCTAGGGTTCGGGAAGTGAGATTGGTGTGCCACGAGTGTCGTGAGTCCACCAAATTTCAGAGAGAGATCCATCAGCCTCTCAAGTAACTGTGCAGATGATTCAGAGCATCCAAAAAATCGGCACACATCGATCGAAGGAGTTCGATCAACATCTGCCATCAAAAGGGTGAAATCACGAACTAGCATTCGTGAGGAGCTGATCAGACGGAAGCTTCGTGTGGATGATCCGCAGAGGCCAGACAGTTGGGTGGCTGCGACGTGATGATCAGAGCCCTCCGACAGTGATCAGATTGCGATGATCGACTACCCGCAAAAGGTGATGTGTTCTGAACACAGTACTGTAAAACGTTTACTGATTCAAATTTGAATTTTAAATTTAAATGCATGCTGTTGTATCATATTTAGATCCTAGTGTAGGGTTAATTAGTATTAATTAATGAGATTAATTAATAATTTTACTGTAAAATAATAATTTTGAAAAAATTTTAAAATTACCATTTTGCCCCTGCACTAAATTTTCGCTTCACTAACTAGATGACAGCATCCAAGATTTTTTTTTTAATTCATCAATCTTTAAAATTCAAGAGAGAGAGCAGAGAGAGGAAGTCTCTCTCTTCTTCTCTTTCTCTCTCTCTTTTTTTTCCTCTTCTCTTCTTTTTCTTCTTCTTCATCCATTTAGACCGAAACAGGGGACGTGGTCCCCCCTTCTTTCCCGTCCAAAACCTCACAGGATCTCACCAAAATAACGAGTGGGGAGGTCCAACCCGGGGTGGCACAACTGCGACACTCGGTCTGGGTGCTCGTTGACGGCAGACGGCACCGAACGGTGTCGGAAAAAACCCAAAATAAGAACTCAAAATAGGGGGTTCTTGATTCCAAAATTTTTTTCCAAAAAAAATAGAAATAAATAGTAAAAATTCTAGTTTATAATCAAAAGAAGATCGAGGAGAGGATACCTTGCTCTTTGTGGAGGTTTTTAGGCCACGAATTCATCGGCAAAAGCCTTCAATCCAAGAGCAAATAAATAGCAAAAAATTAAGAGAAAAAGAAGATAAAAAAAAAAACTTCTGATGATTAACGAAGAAGGAGGCGAGGGGCTTGGGTTTTATAGAGAAAAATCTATTTTTTTTACTCAGATTCTCCTCTCCTTTCCACGGTAGGAAGAAGACTCTCCACAGGAGTCTTCTTCCTCCCGATATCCTTAATTTTTTTTTCAATTGGGCTTGGGCTTTGGGCTTGGGTCTTCTTAATTGGGCTTGAGTCATAACATTCTTCACCCCTAAAAGAAATATCATCCTCGAAATTTTTCGTACCTGTGGTCTCGAAGAGCTGGAAATATTTTTGCTTCATTTCTTCCTCTAGTTCCCAAGTAGCTTCTCTTTTCGAATGTCGACTCCACTGTACCTTGACATAGGGAATGTTGCGACGTCTTAGCACTTATTCTTTACGATCCACGATCCGTACAGGATATTCTTCATATGTTAGATCCTTTCTAGCTTGCAATGGTTCAAGTTCCATGATGTGACTTGGGTCTGGTAAATATTTTTTCAACATTGAAACATGAAAAATATCATGTACTCCGACAAGTGAAGGTGGTAAGGCAATTCTATAAGCCACCTCACCAATTCTTTTCAAAATCTCGAACGGACCACATATCTAGGATTCAATTTGCCACGAATACCAAATCTTGAGATTCCTTTTGAAGAAGATACTTTGAGAAATACATGGTCATCAATTTGAAATTCTAATTTCCATCTCCTGTTTCTGCATAATTTTTCTATCTGTTTTGTGCTGTCCGAAGTCGTTCTTTGACTAATTGAATCTTCTCGACTGCTTGTTGAATAAGTTCAGGACCCAATATTCTCTGCTCGCCAACATCATCCCAATGAATTGGTGATCAACATCTTCTACCATATAATGCTTTATACGGTGCCATACCAATACTAGTCTCATAACTATTATTATAAGCAAACTCAATCAAAGATAGATGCTCATCCCATGAACTTTTTATATCTAAAATATAGGTTCTCAACATATCTTCTAAGATCTAAATAGTTCTTTCTGACTGGCCATCAGTTTGTAGATGAAAGGCTATACTAAAATTCAATTTTGTTCCTAATGCCTTATGTAAGCTCTTTCAAAATTGTGATACAAATTTGGTGTCTCGATCCGATACAATGGTCACTAAAATTTTATGTAGCCTTACAATTTTTTTCATATATAATTTTGCTAGTTTTTCCAAAGTGAACCCAATTCTAATTGATAAAAAATATGCAGACTTTGTCAATCGATCCACAATCACCCAAGCTGTATTATTTTTACTTGGAGTCTTAGGTAGTCCAGTTATAAAATCCATAGTGATATATTCCCACTTCCATATTGGAATATCGAGAGATTGAAGTAGTCCTGCAGATCTCTGATATTTAGCTTTAACTTATTGACACACCAAACATTGAGCCACAAATTGAGTGATCTCTCTCTTCATATTATTCCATCAGTATATTTTTTTTAAGTCTCTATATATCTTAGTACCTCCTGGATGAACTATATAATCGGTCTGATGGGCTTCCTGAAGTATTTCTTGTTTGACTACTGAATCATTGGGTATGCAAATTCTATTTTCGAACCTCAATGAACCATCATCATGTATCTTGAATTCAGATTGAACACCAGCTTCCACTGAATCTCTTATTTTCATTAATTATGGATCACCATTTTGGATGACTATAATTCTTTCAATGAGTGTTGGCCGAACTCTCATGTTGGCTAATCGTACTGTTGAGTCATATACTCGAATATCTAATTTCAGTTTTCTTATATCCTCCAATAATTGACATTGATGTGTGATTAAAATAGCCAAATTTCTCATAGATTTTCTATTAAGAGCATCAGCAACAATATTAGCTTTTCCGAGATGATAATGAATTGTTACATTATAATATTTTCATAGTTCTAACCACCTTCTCTGTCTCATGTTTAATTTCTTCTGCGTAAAAATATACTTCAAACTCTTATGATCAATAAATACTTCACACTGCGCACCGTATAAATGATGTCTCTAAATTTTCAGGGCAAAAATCACTACAGCTAACTCCAAATCATGTGTCGGATAATTCTGTTCATATGGTTTCAATTATCTTGAGGCGTAAGCCACTACCGTACCATGTTGCATCAATACACAGTCAAATCTTTTTTTAGATGCATCACTATATATTGTGAATCCTTCATTTCCTATTGGTATAGTAAGGATAGGGGCTGAAACTAATCATTGTTTTAACTTTTAAAAATTCTGTTCACAATCTTTGGTCCACTCGAATTTAACCCCTTTCTGAGTAAGATGAGTCAAAGGTGCAGCTATGCGAGAGAATCCTTCTACAAATCGTCTGTAATAACCTGTCATTCTCAGAAAACTCCGAATCTCAAAAATATATATGGTCTGTTCCACTGTACCACAGCTCTCACTTTTGTTGGATTCACAAAAATTTCGTCTTTAGACATAATGTGTCCTAAAAAGACTATTTTATCTAACCAAAATTCATACTTCTTTAATTTAGCATAAAGTTTTTCTTTTCTCAATATTTGTAGTACACATTGTGAATATTCTTTATGCTCCAATTTGCTTCTTGAATATACTAAGATATCATCAATAAATATGATAACAAATTTATCAAGATAAGATTTGAATATTCTATTCATTAAATCCATGAAGGCCGCTGGAGCATTGGTTAACCCAAAAGACATCACTAAAAATTCATAATGTCCATAACGAGTTCTAAATGCAGTCTTTGATATGTCCTCTGCTTTGATTTTTAACTGATGATATCCTGAATGAAGATCAATTTTAGAAAAAACTTGTGCACCTTACAGCTGATCAAACAAATCATCGATTCGAGGTAGAGGATACTTATTTCTGATAATGATCTTATTCAACTCTCTATAGTCGATGCAAAGCCTCATACTACCATCTTTTTTTTTCACAAACAAGACTGGAGCTCTCCAAGGAGATACATTAGGTCTTATAAAATCTTTCTTTATGGGAGCCATTCGATAAGGAGCTTTAGAAATTGGACTGGCATTGGATGCCAACTCAATGGTAAATTTAATTTTTCTGTCCGATGGTAGTCCGGATAAATCATCAATGAATACATCCAAAAATTTATTTACAATTGAAATATCCTGTAACCTCAATTTATCATATTCTGTATTTTTTATTGATACTAGATAACCTTTACATCCCTTTCTTAGCATCTGTCTAGCTTGCACAAATGAAATAATACGTGGAGGGATGATTCCTGTACTTCCATCAAAACTGAATACTAATTCTTTCAGTATTTGAAAGTTCACTCTCTTTTCATGATAATCCATAGAGGCATGATAAGTAGCAAGCCAATCCATTCCTAGAATGACATCAAAATCATGCATATCTAGGACCACCAAATCTATCGGTAATTTTCTTTCTTTATTCTGATACTACATGACTTGCACATGATTTCGATACTCAAAATATCACCTACTGGTGTCTCAATATATAATTTAATTTTCATAGGTTCACATACTATATCATGTTGTCTAATAAAATAGTGGATATAGAGGAATGTGTAACATCAGAATTAAACAAAATAGAAGCATAAATACCAGATACAAAAATGATACCTATCACCACAGTATTAGAGGTCTGAGCATCCTGTTGTATGAGTGCATAGATCCTTCCTTAAGTTTTTGGCTTTTGACCTCCATCCTTTATTTGTGTGGATGTATTCTCATTCCTCTGAGGGTAATCTGCAATTTTGTGTCCCTTCTGTCCACAGCTAAAACAAGAACTAGTATTCCATGGGCAATTAGAAGACTCATGCTCTATTAGACCACATCTCGAACATCTAGCTATCTCATTCTCACGATTCTTATCATTTGCTGGCTTCTTTGCTGGACCCTTATTGTTTTGATTTCGTCCTTGAGTTCCACCAAACCTATTTCTCTTCTTTTGATTCTGTTCTCTCTCAGCATGTACTTCATTAACTTTTTTCTCAATTATTAGAGCTTTATTCACAACTGAGGCAAAAGTAGTTAACTCATAGGGTACAACTTATTTTCTAATTTCCGTCTTCAGTCTCATTTCAAATTTATGTACTCTATTTTGCTCAATTTCAGCTAATCTTGAAACAAACTTGGCTAACTCCATAAATTTAGCTTTATACTCTGCAACGGATCTGTTTTTCTGTTTCAAATGAATGAACTCTTACTTTTTTCTGTATTATGACACTTCGAAGAAAGTACTTATCGAAGAATTCACCTCAAAATCTCTCCCAAGTGAGTGGTATCTTATCATGTTTATATTTTTATTCAAGTATACACCATCAGTTGTATGCCTCACCTTGTAATAGATATGCTGTGTAGCAGATCTTCTCATCATCATGACATTCTTGCACAGTGAATGCCTTCTCCATCTTTATAATCCAATTGTCAGCTTCCAATAGCTCGATGGTCCCTTTGAAGGCTGGAGGAGCCAGCTTTTTAAACTCGACGATATTATTTCTCTGCATCGGATGTTCTCTATGTTTATGTGTTAGTGGAGGTTGCTGATGTAGCTGCGCATGTTGTTGTTGAAGTAACTATTGCTGTTTTGAATTACTCCGATTAGAGTTTGCATTAATTGAGTCATGTTCGGCTCTTCCTGCACTGTTAGAGTATTTCCAACAGGGTTAGTGATTCCCTCTTGCTAAGATGTGTCACTATTCAGTTGGGGAGTGTTATCATCAAGTGGATTTGATGTCCCACCTATAGTTCCTTGAGTATTCTTCATTCGTCGTGGAGGCATATTGACCTATGATAAATTGGGATGATAACTTATCCTTAATAAAGTTATAAACTTACTTAAAGTAGGTCACATCATAATCATCATAAACTAACCTCTAAATTTTTCTAATATTTATCCATCACTCACTCATTCTATTCTACATATCTTTATCTATCTACTTATACTTTGATACCATATAAATTGTCACGCCCCCGATCTGAGATTGTGAGTCAAAGGTCATGAAAACCACCGCATACTCATAAAAAAATTTTCTTATAAGCATGCAAGGCATCTCATCATGATATCATACACATAAAGTTAAATAAATTTTAATTTTTGATAATCAAATCTTAGTTCAAATAACAAATCAAAACTCAATATCAAAAGAAAAATAATTGTCTAACAAAGTTAACACTTAAAATAAAATCTTGCATCACTCTGAGAAAATCCTAATCAAATAAACTAACTCCATCTCTAATCGCTCTTCCAATCGAAATCCGGCATCACGCTAATTTTCTGGATCTGTAAAAGAAAAATATAAACTCATCATGAGCTAAATAGCCCAGCAAGCAGTGTATACCTTTAACTGAATAAATCAGACAATAATATTATACATATCAGTTTACTGATAATAACATAATCAATATATAAATTCATGAATTTATAATTTAATTCATCACACTATCAATCATATATAAATTTTTAATTCATCATAATTTTAAATTATGCTTATCATCTTAAGTTCATCAAATTTCTTAAGTTCTTCTTATTAACCATGAACTATGATCAAATTTTTTCTGTGGCAGGATCATAATATCGCGTATCTTCTTGTGAAAAGCTACGAATCATCTGACAGTAAAGTCCTTCGAAATCGCTGGTCTCGCTAGTGGTTTGTCGCTGGTCTCGCTAGTGACATAAACCTTCAGGATAAATTATTTGCCAACGTATATGCCCCCATTGGCAGAGTCCTTTACATAGCCAAATTGTCAATTCATATCATCTTCCAATTCATATATTATTTTAATAATAATATAAATAAATAATATTCAAATAAATCAATCATATCATTCTTTATGATTATACATCATCATAAGTATTTTCAACAAATATCTCCGGTCATAATTAGTTTCAACAAATATTTTTAATTATAATTAATTTCAACAAATATTTTCAATCACAAGCATGCTATGAATTAATATAATTCAAATTTATAATTTATCAAATAAATTCAATAAAAGTAAAACACTACTTACCTCAAAAGAAATCCAAACTAGAGATTCTAGGAATCCTAAAAATACTTCTCTGAACCTGGTATGTCAAATATCATATTTTTGATCAAAATTTTATTAAATTAAAAAAATAAAAAATTTTAAAACCCAATGTCCTGACTAGATGACAGCGTCCAGGATTTTTTTTTTTTAATTCATCAATCTTCAAAATTCAAGAAAGAGAGCATAGAGAGGAAGTCTCTCTCTCCTTCTCTTTCTCTCTCTCTCTTTTTCCTCTTCTCTTCTTCTTCTTCTTATTCTTCTTCTTCATCCGTTTAGACCGAAACAGGGGACGTGGTCCCCCCTTCTTTCCCATCCAAATCTCCCACGGGAACTCACCGGAACAACGAGTGGGGAGGTCCAACCCGGGGTGGCACAACCACGACACTCGGTCTGGGTGCTCGCCGACGGCAGACGGCACCGAATGGTGCCAGAAAAAATCCAAAATAAGAACTCAAAATAGGGGGTTCTTGATTCCAAAATTTTTCTCAAAAAAAATAGAAATAAACAGCAAAAATTCTAGTTTATAATCAAGAGAAGATTGAGGAGAGGATACCTTGCTCTTTGTGGAGGTTTTTAGGTCACGAATTCGTCGGCAAAAGTCTTCAATCCGAGAGCAAATAAACATAAAAAATTGAGAGAAAAAAAAGATAAAAGAAAAATTTTCGATGGTTAACGAAGGAGGAGGCGAGGGGCTTGGGTTTTATAGAGGAAAATCTATTTTTTTTACTCAGATTCCCTCTCCTATCCATGATGGGAAGAAGACTCTCAACAGGAGTCTTCTTCCTCCCGATATCATCTATTTTTTTTTTTCGATTGGGCTTGGGCTTTGGGGTCGGGTCTTCTCAATTGGGCTTGGGTCATAACAAGAAGGATATAGTGATGCTAACTGGGTGACAAATAAATTAGATGTTAAGTCCACCACAGGTTATCTCTTTATGTTTGGAGGAGGTGCAGTATCTTGGGGTTCATGTAAATAAACAATAATAATAAAAAGTATATTAGAGTCTGAATTAACGGTTCTTGATACCACTTACACTGAAGCACAGTGGCTAAAAGATTTAATTAATGATATTAAAATTCTTCCTTTCAAAATATCTGTAGTATCAATAAATTATGATTGTAGAGCTCTAATAGATTTATTAAATCAGCAGACATCAAATAAAAAGATGAACAATCATATTTTGATCAGATATAAAATTATGAGAAATAAAATGAAAGATGTGATATCACTTCAATTTATAAGATCAAAGAATAATCTATCTGATCTTTTAACCAAAGATCTTTCAAAAGCTTTGGTATTTGAGACATTGAGGGGGATGGAGCTTAAGCCTGTATATTAGTCACCAGAGTGGACCCTTACCTTTGTGATTGGAGATTTCAGGATCAAGGTTCAAAGGGAAACGACCTCTGAGGTGACGTCTGGGAGCACCATTTTTTTTTTGATTCTGTCTCCAACCCATCCCTATGGTGTAGTGTTCTATATATAACGGTTAGACTGAGCATAGCTCTTAATAGATCTAAGACTAAAAGTTCAGTGAGGTACGATTCCATTATACGTACCTTTGAAGGATCTATCTTAGTGAGAGTAGTCGTGAGGCAGTGACTGTAGGATTAGGGTGAATCCCTAGTAACTCTTATGAAAATCAAGACAAGCGCATGGCCTAAATAGCGCTACCCCGCATTTGATCATATCATCTTCATACTGTGTATATTTTATACTAAATATAAGTTCAAATCTAGAAGGTACTTATACTAAGTACAGTAAAAGCCGAATGAAAGTTTTTAAATATTTGCTAAATTTAAATATTTTATGAGTTTTGAAACTTGTGGGGGATTGTTGACTTTTTGAGATCTTTTTGGAGTTTCAAAACTCTTTCTCTCACAGAATGCCGAACGTGCATGGACGTCCGCGTCGAGTGCGCGTGGACATTCCGCTGTTTGGCCGTTCTACGAGAGGATCATGCGGCAATGTTCCGTGCGGCTATTCCGCGACCGTTTCGTGAACTCTCTGTGCGCGGACGGCAATTCCGCATGCCGTTCTTGCACACGAAGCTTCCGCGGTTGTCTGCCCCTATAAAAGGCACTCCCTTTTTCTCAGTTTCGATATGAAAAAAATATCGAAAGTCTTCCTATCTTCAAAAATTATCTTCCATCTTCAAAAATTTCTCTCTTCGTGCTCTCTCTCTCTTTCGTTCATTGGGCTCAAGACGAAGTGGATCGATGTCCGTTCGAGATCGTGCCATTGACGGACGTTGGAGTGCTTGGCTTCCAGATTATATCTTGGAGGAGGGTGTGCAGCTCAAATCTTCGCACGAGAAGGAGACGAAATCTCCTTTAGGGCAGTGGTTTATCCGTCTCCCGAGCTAGGTTCTATTTATTTTATTTTTTATCACATCATATTTAATTGTATCACACACATCATGAAAAAAATATTTTAATATATATATATATATTTATTTTATTGACATCTAAATTATAAATAATTTTTTTTTTGAGCCTATTTCACCATTTTTTCATCTTAAGCTTACCCTTCAATACAAATTTTTCTTAATTAGTTTATTTTTCTATAATTTCATTTTTTTTTGTGATTACATTATATGTATATATTTATATATTATTTCATATACTTTCTATAACATGTTCATCCATCACCCACTTGAATCCAACCCTCCCTCATTTGTAGAGGATGGCCCAAGTTATCATTGGGCTTAAAATTATAATTCGACTTGAAGTTAGGCTATGTTTGAACCATAAGTTATGAGTTCTAAGCCCAATTTGAAGCTTATAAGTTTTAACTCGCAAACTATGATTCATCCATTAAGCTTGTAGTGGCCTTGGGAATACTTTAGTCTTTAGGTGGTTCAGATTCTATTGGCAGCACTTGAAAATGACACAAGAAAACAACTCAATGCAAGTGATTGCTAAAATGACTTCTGCATCGAGTTGTTTTCTTCGGCCAATAGAGCCTGACCCACCAAAGCCACACTCTGGTCCCCACAAGCTTAACTAGATGGCAATGGATCAGATATAAATCTAATCAGCCAATATTCGTAGTTATCCTATAATTAAAAACTCTATACCATACTTGTCTCGTACTTGTCTTGCATTGGATTTGGTCGGGTAAAGCAAATGGGACAGGTAGTGACGGGTCAGATAGACAAGATGGATTACATTAGGCCGGATAATTCTAGTTCATAGTCATAACTAATGAGATTATAATACTATATAAATGGGTGAAGTTTATATGTTATTCCTTTATGGTCCTATTTTTTAGTCAAATTGAGAGAATTTCAATGTACATCAATAACTATAATATATTTTAATAAGAAACAACTCAAGTATAAATCAAATTAATTGAGGGTTTGGAAACAAAACAAACAAAAATAATTAATTGCTATGATTTTAACAAACTATATATGTTTTCTAGTAAAGGAGAGGAGAGACAACCAAGGCAAAAGAAACAATAATAGCTATTATCTACTGAGTGAACCTGGAAAGGAGGGGGAGCCTAGAGTACAAGAGCGGAATAAGATATTATATGAGGTTGGGGTATACCATCTTGATACGAATCCACTTTAGGTATTCTATCTAAAATTTATATCCACCTCCAAGTTTAAATAGATCGGATAAAATCCATCCCATTCGAATTGAATTGAATTAGATATCTAATTGACCAGCTAAAATTGCCATCTCTAAGCTTAATTGATGAATCAATCTGCCCAAAGGTGGAAAAACTTGAGCCAAAGGCAAGGTGTATGATAATATAATACCATGTGTAAAAGCCACATTTAACACTAAGCTATCGGTTAATTCTGACATCTTTCAGATCATGCTCTCTTAAAATCATCCCTCTTTAGTCTCTTTCTTAAATTTTTTGCTAACTGTAAGAGAGCTTTCATATTCTTGTGAGAGAATTTTTGGCTTCACACTGATACAATTTTATAGGTGGAAAACTTCGAGCCAAGACCACAAAAAATCCCCAAATCAATGCGTTAAAGATTTGTGGACTTATATGTGGCAACCGGCAAAGAATGATAATGCCTTGAGGATTGCTTTCACTTTAATTAAAGTCTGGATAATTAATTTATGAGATAAATAGTTTGCTAAAATCCACTTCCCAACTCTCACCAACTTTACTCCCACATAAGGCATATGGACAAGTTTTTGTTGAGCTTACTAGGTGTATGGAAAATTTATGGGGCCAAGAAATAAGGATACACACACACACCCCATGCAGAATGTACCTTGAACCTGCTAGAAAAGCTCAAGTGGTTAATGATTATAGAAGCTTCTCATCTAACTATTGTGTGACACGACCATCAACCATCCCACCAACCATGGCTTAACTTTTGGCAAGACATAAGATTCGTCTTTGATAATGAACAAGTAACTGCCATTCCATAATTTATTATAGACAACGTTGGAGATTTGATTTGCCCCCTTGATCTCTTTTCTTCAAACATTTGCTAACTTTGAGAGAACTTAAATTGATGGATGTCGGAATTGATGTTCGTAATCGATTGTACCCCTCACCAACTTTTGGCCACATATTGTTCCCGCGTGCAGTGCACACGCGTGCCCTGTACAATGAAGTTTATACGTGTAGGTGCTAGCTTATCAAACTCCTAAAGTTTCTTCGTAAGTGTGCCAGCTGAATAAGTTGGCATCTTTAGAGAAATTCCTTTTATATATATATATATATATATATATATATATATATAG
This sequence comes from Elaeis guineensis, assembly GCF_000442705.2. Classification (NCBI taxonomy): domain Eukaryota; kingdom Viridiplantae; phylum Streptophyta; class Magnoliopsida; order Arecales; family Arecaceae; genus Elaeis; species Elaeis guineensis. Next base: position 116,043,924 of record NC_025993.2, read on the forward strand.
TTTTTATGGTCATTTGAGATGATACTTGAAGTAATTCTAATTGTGTCTGATAAATAAGTATTTTTCCTTGATAATTCTACTTCCAAATATCTACACTATAGTAAATACTTGTACATTCTTATCATTTTTGAGAAAATATATTTATAGTGTGCAATCATGGTAGAATACTTTTCCAAGTAGCTCGCATCGTATTCTCGTCGAATATAACAGAAAACAAAAGGTTAGGCCGATCGTACTAAATTCATTCCAAACAGTTAGCCTGTCAAACTTGTACTTGATACTTCATGCATGAAAAACTTAGCTCCAACCAATTTCATATCACCTAAGTAGACCATATGTCTCCCTAAATTAAATAAATTGATGTATAGAGACACAAATGGACAAGATAATCCAGATAATAAGCTACTCATTCTTGGCTAGTTATATAAGACTATAACAACCTAAGATCTCACAATCGGAAAAGACTAGCGGAAAGTTATTAAATATTTGAAATTTTTAATCTTGCTTAGATACATGAGATCTTCCTATACATATTTGATGTGGGACAAAATGAATGCTCAAAGATCTCCGCGCATTAGCTTTATCTAAGCTCTGAAATTCTTGAGAAAAAAGAAAAAAAATAATCTATTTGCGAACATTATGAGTGTCTCATGATTAGCTCTAAAATGGCATGTCTCATAGTGTTCTCTAACCATGCAAGCCACGGATTGGGCCAATTCTGATATCATTTGTAATAGTCTAAAAATTTGTCCGAAAAGATATTCAAGCATGGTTTACCGATTGAAACTTGAGTTATTTATGGGTAGTTAATCTTAAATGCAGTGCTATTTATGCAATAGAATTTAATTCAATCCAACTCAATCCAACCCGATCTTCATATTTATTTGAAATAAATGGTCTGATACAACAGCATTCAATCCAAGTCTGAGCTTTAAACTTAAGATGATATTTTGTGAATTTTGGTCCAAGCAAACCATCAAGAAAGAGGCCATGCATGCAACATGCTTGAATCAACCCACAAAATGGTAGATTGAAGTCCAAACGGCAGCCTTCTTCTCACCACCTCATAGTTTTGTCTCACATAAGATCTTTTTATCCATTCCTTGAATCTCGTCATATCCTATCTGGGTTTTGCTTGTGATGTCGGTCGTCCTTTCACCGCGTTGTTTCGGATACTTGGTTCCAGGCCATGCCCCGGAGGCAAAGCGATACCGTGACCGACGAATCACAGCTTGCGACCAGGTCAATCCTTAGCTGCTTCCGACTACGTTTTACCGGCCTCCTCGACGGCTGGCGGCATCTTGACCCTCCTTAAACCCAATGACCACAAACCGACGGGCGGGTGCGAAGAACCCAGATCAGTCACCACCTTTTCTGGAAGCTGCCGAGTCTATATTGATGTGCTACTTGGAAATGCGTGTTGGCAGTATCTTCTCAGCTGTATATCGAGAGTCCATAATTCGGAGAAAATTTAAATATTAGATGATGATGGTTTGATGCCATTTCTTTTTTAGATAAAATAAATTATTCATACAATTTTTATGGGAGCACATTCAAAAATATTAGAAAACAAAATATTCGGGCACTCATTCATATTAGTCCACAGTGACGGTTGAGAATGTTCCACGATAAAAACAGCCATCTGTTCAACTACCGTATTTATCTTCCGAAAGATGCGCCTGACAGATAAGTTCCTATACTTGAAATCACTATGTCCTACCGAAAGGGATTGATGGAATCATCTTGCGCACATCTAGAGTGCCAACAATTTTTTTACCTAGATAAACTATCATAAAATATTTTAAAAATTTCTATCCTTGGATATTATTTTATTTAGTGATGATGTCTGATTATTGTTTTACCAGACCTGCCGGGTAAAATATGTAAGTCTTCTTTAATATAGTCAAGAACTAGGTTAATGTCCTGCATTTTTTTTTTTTTTTTTTTTTCAAACGGTATCAGATGGATGGGGAATGAGCACATATTTCAAAGCACTATGGTTTTTTTTTTTTTTTTTTTTTTTCAAATGGGGTAGCAAGGATGGGAAGGATCTGGCGAACTTTTCATATGGGATGGACAAAGCCTTCGGATGATTACACCTCGCAAAGTATTGTATTTTTTTTTTTTTCCTTCAGTATGGTAAATGAGATAGAAAGGACTCGGCGGATAGGACAGCAAAGCCTTCCAGTGAGCACAAATCTCAACGTAATGTAATTTTTTTTCAACAGGGTAGATGGGATAAGAAGGACCCCACGGACATTTTACATGGGATGGGATGGATCATGGGCATCACCTTTTGGTTTTTCCGGATTACATTTCCTTATTATATGGATGAGATGAAGAAAGAGAAGGCCAGATAAAATGCCTTGGGTTCTGAATCAAAATTAATATTAAAATTCAAATTTTAAATTAGTACATAGCACAAATTTAAGATTGATGCTAAGGAAATTAGTAGATGCATTAGGCTCTCAATTATAAGAATACATATGACCAACTCATAATTTTTCAATGTAAAAGAGTTTTCTACAATGTTCTTCCTTTCCAAATATTTTTCTTTCTTGCAATGTGGAAACCTTTTTAATCAAGTAAAAGTAAGCCTGCAAATGTTTCCATGGAATGGTCAAAAGGTAGGTTCCTTGGCCATACTCTTACTCTGCTTTTATTTGGCATGCCTTCATCAGGGGGAGATCTAAACCACTTTATAGGTAAATAAGGCGCATAAGCCTAAAATACAAACTAGTCACATGCCATTACTATATTGCATGGCTGCCTCTTTTTGCCGACCATTCCATGTCCATTCTTTATGACATTATATATGCCTAGAGAGGTACCCGAAATTGAGGAAGTTGCCCCATGGGAATCTGAGAGAAAGATTGCTTGGTCTGATGGATTTAGGAATCCTTATCATGGGTCATCATGGCAGGATGAGAGTGCTCACAAGAGGAACATTTTTTGGGAGTATAATGAAAATTGGTTTAGATGTGAGAATATGTGGATGTTCAGTATTCATTGATATATACTAGTGGTGCAAATTCGTATCTTACCATTTAGATGTATTGTGTGTGGTGCATGTCTTATGAATATAAGTAGCGTAGTGTATAATCGTTTTAAACTTTTGAGAGGGAGGGTTATGAACTTGTGATCGATTTTAACATATTTTAGCAAGAGGATTGGTGAAAAGTGAAAGAGGAGGCACTTGGGAATTGACAAGAAGCATCCCTTTGTCCGTAAATGCACCTTGCTTTCTTTTCGTTGCTCTAAACAATTATGTTTAGATTGAACTTAGAATTATATCTTTAAGGGTCTTATAGGGTAGATCTTGTTGCGGTGAGGGAGGATTGTAAGGTCATTGCCATGGACATCCACAAAAACTTAGGGTTGGTGACTATATCAATGGAGACGATATTGGACTCAACATTAACACTAGCAAAATATGATTTGATTAGTAAATTCGACTTATATCCGATTTATTATAAACATGTTTAGATCTGAACTAAATAGATTCGAATAATAAATAAATTGATTTATTTAATCTCTTTAATGTGTTTCAGATATCTAATTCATTTAACATATGTTCAATCCATTTGCCCGCTTGAGTCAGATAACCGTTTAACCCATCTAACTCATTCAATCCATTTAATCCATTTAAGATCTGTTTAACTTATTTAAAATTTAATTTATTTTTATCTGATTTAATCCAATCTGTTTAACTTGTTTAATTCGTTAAAAACTCATTTAACCTATTTAATCCGTTTAACCTGACTTGATCCATTTAATAAATTGGTTATACGGATCAAATCAAATTATTTGTTCCATAAATATATTTAATTTAAATTTAAATTTTTAATTTATTTAATATATAAATTAAATTTAATTGATAATTTTTTTTAATCTAACTTATATTCGAGCTGACTCAATCCGATTACTCCTACGCAGTATGGAAGGAAATGGGGGCATCACTATCCGAGTTTCAAGCCCCAGGATGAAGCAAGCATGTGCCACTCATATGCATCACATTTATCCAGAGTAAGCATGAGAATAACCAATAAATAAACAAGTGATTTTATAAGACTAAGATAATGTTTAATCTTAATATATTGCACCAGAAGCATCACATGCACCTTTTGATGCAAGTGTACTTTAAAGTAACGTAAACAACTATCATTACACACTATGTAGAGCAGTGTTGCATCACTATGGAAAGCGTTGTAAAATAATATCATAGCTATTTTTTGTTTCTGAAGTTCCCCTGGTAGAGACCGCGCTTATCTAGTACTGATGCCTCGTAGTGGTCACACTAAACAAAGATAAATGATTTATCAAGCAAGCTAACTTTAGTCCCTTTGAGAATGACATGCAAACTATATATTAGTTAATCGCAGAAGTAAATGGGGTGGATATTAGTTAATCTCAGTATTAGTGGAAGATATTTTGCTTAGTGATGTTTAACCGGGCAGCACTAAGAGGCTTGCCCCTCTAAAAAAGGAGGGCTATGCAGTTAGCCATGACATGCAATCTTTTGTCTTTGATTCAGTAGTCCCAATTAAATTACTGTCGTCAACCCTAAATACCATTTGTAGCAGACAATTATGCTTGTCGCGTATTTCTCCAAGTAATGACCGATGAGATGTTTGCTTAGAAGCATCCTCTAGGTTGGATTTATTAACTTATAACTACTGAATAATGGAAGTATCTTCTTAATCACTATCATTAGGACCATATTAAGACATGAATAGATTATTATATGGTGCTTTTCTGACTTATTGGCCCTAATGGTATCCACTTTAATGGCAATTGGCCTGCTCTTAGCTTCTTTCAGATGGGTTTTATGTTTGGAAGTTCTAACCTCTAATCCTTTTTTTTAGCACAAGTGGTTTGCTAATTCTAGCATTGAAAAGGAGATGTTTGTTTTAAAACAAGCTTGTCGGCTCCACCAATTTGTTCCTTCTTAGTAAATAATAGAGGCACAGATGAATTGAACCGTGTTGAGTCCATGTCGAGAGAGCTGAAAACACCACTTGGGCCAACTGGTCTCTTGTTAGCATGAAGGTTGTATTCAACTTTGGATAGCCAAGTATTTGGAGGCCCTAGATTTTGTTGTAATGCCGTGTGGGCCTCCTAGATGAAGTATAGTCCTTGTCTTTTGTTTTTGGATTGAAAGGGTTGGGAAAGTCTAACCCAGCATATTTATTAAGTAGAATAGTCCAAGTCACGTGGGTTAGGGTTGTATATTTCGTGTGGTATGGAACGATCGATCTTCTTTTGCATTGCCAAATGTTGGATCACATTTTGCATCGATTTCAAAGCATAATAAATCTCTTCTTTCAATCTACAGTATAAAGCATGAAAATCACATCATGCTTTGCAAGCCATGCAAAATGATCCAATGGTTGACATTGTAAAAAAAAAGATCAATCATTCTTTTGTGCGAAAATATAACCTGAATCCGTATCATGTTGGAAAGAGTTACATATCCCCAACATTGAGGAATTTGGTCGGTATAAGAACAATTTACACGTTACATCTAAGTGTGGCTTGTGGAATGGGATGGGTGAGTTCATTTTAACAAATGATGAGCATTGGTTCTGTATAGCTTATTTGGTTGCCAGTGGTAGCAAGATTAGGTGGGAATCTTAAGACTTTGGCTGTGACCAGGACTAGATGAAAGGATGGATGATTACAAGGAGACAAATAGCATGGATACGTGTACAAAAGATCGTTTGATGTCGGCACCAAAGATCATTCGAAAGTGATCAGTGGTGAGTGCTTTGAGCACCGTTTGATTTCTAATCTTGCTTATGCTTATATTTGAAAAATACCTTTAAAAGAATCTTAAATTGTTTTTATGTTTGGAAAAGCTTCACACGTACAAACTTCTTCAACTCTTGTGTATTACTATAAGAATGCATTGGATTTATAACAGGGCTGACGGAATATGTAGTATCTTTGCCTATCTAGGCAGCAATTAGCTATATATTTTGTTTGTTGCCACTTTGAACCCCATCTACTTTCCTTTTTCTTTTGGTTATACGATTACTTATCTCAAACCCTACAGAAACTTAAATTTACACTATTTGGTGCTGCAGCTAGCAAGTAAAACAACAAGAGAGGATTTGATCGAATGACCCTCTCCTTGACTTAGTTTTACTGTTCTATACCCAACCTTCTCTTTTTCACGTATTAACAAAGTTGCGCAAGCATTTGTCATTTGCAATACCAGCTACTATCTCTAACGATCATCATCTTAGACCAACTAGACCTGATTTTCGCTCCAACTCGAGATATCACATCCATGGTGCCTGCCACTACCTCCAGAGATTTCTTTTGACCCCACAGATGAAAATTATAGAGTTGGAATCGGATCACATATGGATCAATATTGATATACTCGTATCCATATTTATCGTACTTGATGAATATAAATATAGATAGCAATGTCAGTCGGATGCAAAAAATTTATATTCATATTTATTTAAAATGATATGAATACAAATTGAATATTAAAAATATAAATATAAATATAAATTAAATATTTAAATATTAAAATTAAAAATATTGTTAAATAGATGATAAGATAAATAAATATCATATTAATATGATTATTTATTTTTAAAAAAATTATGAATGATATATAAAATTAAATAAGATTATAAATCTAATTTGATATCATCAGGCATGGATTATATAATTATCTAACCATGTTCACATCTGTTTTTACCTTTCACTACCGTCACGGCATGGTCTCATCGCAACCGTTTGTGTTTTTAGGCGCCTGCATCATGCACTTACCGTAATGGACCAGTATATAAACGAACGGTGATGGGTGGGCCACGTCATGCACGCCGCTTTGGATATTATTTCTCGCATGCAAAAGTGGAGTTACCTTGTCGTTAACCTCGGACCAGTCAGAGGCATCCACTTCGCCCGGCCTTTTCCGCGCTTATAAGTACTTCCCACTCCTTCCTTCTCTCCTCCTTCGCTCTCTCCTCCAATGCCGCTTCCCCCCGCCTGCCTCTCTTTCTCCTCTGCCTCCGGAGCGGAGGACCACACCTCCTCCACCGCCGGTGACCCGACCACTCCTCCTCCTCCTCCCCCACCGCCACTGCGGACCCTCCACCTCTCCTCCTCCACTGCCTCCGACTCCAGCTCCTCCTCCGACGGCCCCGGCGTCACCAGCTCCTCGGCCGACGACTCCGCCTCCCTCCTAACCCTGCCCTCCATACACTCCCTCGCCCCCTCCCTCCTCGACCACCCTCCCTTCTCCGCCTCCTTCGTCTGCCTCTCCTCCTTCCAGACCGCCGGTGGCGCCGCCGCCGTCGCCGTCTCCACCCCAACCCTCCTCCTCTACTTCGCCTCTGCCGCCGAGATCTCCGTCTACGACCTCGCCTCCCTCTGCCGCCTCGACTCCTTCCCGGCCGCCCCTGCCGCCGGCTCCGTCAAGTCCGTCGCCTTCTCCCCCGACGGCCGCGCCTTCACCGCCCACCAAGACGGCCTGATCCGCGCCTGGAGGCGCTCCCCCCGCTCCGGCCGCCATCGTCTCGTGGCCTCCCTCCCCACCGCCATCGACCGCCTCCGCCGCCTCCCCCTCCCCTCCAACTACATCACCGTCCGCCGCCACAAGAAACTGCTCTGGATCCAGCATGCCGATGCCGTCTCCGCCGTCGCCGCCGCCGGCGGCCTCCTCTACTCCGTCTCCTGGGACAAAACTCTCAAGGTCTGGCGCGCCTCCGACCTCCGTTGCATCGAGTCCGTGGCGGCGCATGACGACGCCATCAACGCCGTCGCCGTCGCCGCCGACGGCACCGTCTACACCGGCTCGGCCGATCGGAGGATCCGGGTTTGGGTGCGGTCGCCGGGGGAGCGGCGGCACGGGCTGGTGGCGACGCTGGAGAGGCACCGATCGGCGGTGAACGCGCTCGCCGTGAGCGGCGATGGCGCGGTGCTCTACTCGGGGGCCTGCGACCGTTCGATCTTGGTGTGGGAGAGGGAAGATAGCGCGAATCATATGGTGGTCGCCGGGGCGCTCCGCGGACACCAGAAGGCGATCCTGTGCCTCGCGTGCGTGGGGGATTTGGTGTTCAGTGGGTCCAGCGATCGGACGGTGAGGATTTGGAGGAGGGGAGGGGAGGGGAGGGGGTATAACTGTCTTGGGGTTTTGCAGGGTCACGTGAGCGGGGTGAGGTCGCTGGTGGCGGTCCGGGTGCCGGCGGCGGCGGCGGCGGCGGCGGCGGCGGCGGAGGGAGTGGGGGAGGAGGAGTACCGCGTTTGTAGTGGGAGTTTGGATGGGGAGGTGAGGGTTTGGCGGGTTCGGGTTTGGAATCACCAAGAAGTGGAAGCAAAACAAGCTTTGTTGTAGGTGTTTTTTTCCTTGTCTTACCATAATTATATATATATATATATTGATATTTTTCTGGTCGTGATGATAGTGGTGCAAATTAAGGAGGTTTTTTTACTTCTTATTCTTCTCAAATGTTGGGTAGAGTGGGGTCAAAATTATAAACCAAACTCTCAACAAGTTTGAGCTGATTTTCACTTGTTTTATAACTAAATTAAGTTGAATTTTGAGGCAGATGAAGGTTGTAAATGAACAACTTGCTTAAGAACAAGATGTCAAAGGGATTTAATAAGTGATGGCAATCTTCAAGATTTAGGGAAAGTTGCACCTCAAATTCTTTATTCAGTATATTAGTCAAATTTCAAGCTAAACTCAAGTTGTTCTTGGGAGTTGTTGCTTGCAATTGGATGGATTAGTGTGATCATAATAAAGATTAAATAATATAATTACAATGTACTTATTTAATAAAATAATGTGTTGTGTGTTAAAATATCATAATATGATCATGATATACTTAATTTTTTTATTATTATATCATAATAAGTCTTATTACAGTCTATATATATATAATAATAATTTTATTCTAATTTATATTACATAATTATTATTATTTATTATGATAATACATATTATAAAGTATATAATTATGGTTATTGTCATATGGATACAATAGTAATTTTATGATATTATTTTTCCCTACTATAATTCTAGAATAAAATGATATTTATTATAAAAACTATATTATTATGATAGTTATTATAATTTTAAAATAACTATCTAAAAATAGTGAACATATGCAAATAATATAATCACATTTATATTTATATTATATTAATTATTATATATTTATCTATTATAATAATAAAATTATAAATACATAATTATGATTATACTAATATATCTAATTATTACAATATCAAATTATTTTATTGTGATATCATTACTATAGTAAAGATTATTGTACTAATCATATAATAATTCAACGGTAATATTGTTTTTTAGCTATAATTACAAAAATAATAATAGATATTATATTATAATGGAAAAGTAAATAGTTTACTGTTTCTCAGGGAGGTAATTTTATCGGTTCATGCAGGATAACAATATTTCTTCAACATTAAACAAAGAAACAATTACAATTATAGTTATCAATTATAGATAACTAAACAAAGCCTCTTACTCTGATTGCAATTCTAATTGAGTTGCAAGCGACAAAACGATCCCTTAGATTGGTTAAGGGTGCAAATGTGTTAATTGAATTTTATGGTGTTTGCGCTCAACTCAACATATAACAAATCTGTTTAGGCTCAGCTCGAGCTTGATCTGAGTTAACAATAGTTACTCAATCTTGGCTCATACAAGATCAAAGCCAAGCTTCTAACCAAGTGGGACCGAACTTCCCTTTAATTTTGCAAGGTTCAGTATTTAGGCTTGTTTTCTTTATGTTTTGAGAAATATGTAGGATTTGAACTTGAAATCAATTGCAGGGCATGTCCTATGAATCTTTTGCAGCCTTATTTTTAACAAGCCAATTCTTGAGCTTTAGAATCGTTTAGGTTTCCGATGCATAAGAAGTTCAGTTCATTCATATTGGAATGACATCAAGTAGGAGAGTATAAAGTGGAAATAGTAGAATCTTTTGTAGCAGGAAAGAGGAAGCATTCCCCTACTTTGTTTTGCTGGTACTACAAAAATCTACACCCTTTTTTTTCCTTTCGGCATGCATGCTATTGTTGCAATGCTGTTGCCAACCTTTTTTTTTTTTTTCTCTTCTTTTTGTAGGCACCAACTTCTTTTTCACTTCTGGAATTTGATTTGTCCTTCACATTCTATGTCTCATTGAAAAATAAAACAAAAAAACAATGGCTCTGACGTTGTGGCAGCCTGTAAAGAAAGAACTCAATGAATGAGGGGGTTAGCTAGCACGCTGAATGCGTGAGCCCTACACGTATTCATAATTTCCAATTCTTGCCAAACTTTAAACTTTTTAAAATGGTGGCCCTCTAGGTCTTTAAAGGTTTAATATAATCAAAGTACCAACCACATGTTACATGAGAAAGCAATTAAGGTATGAACCACAGCAACAGAAGAAATCTCTAGAACTTGTTTTTTAATGTTTTAAGTTAGCATCTGATGCGATCTATTGTATTTTATATGTATATTAATTATTAAATCAATCACTGTTTCGATTCAAAGAACAATGCCACCTCTATGACATGCTACTTCATTGATCTCCTATGTAGCATGATGGGGTAATCAACCACTCGAAATGTCTGATCTTATATGTCGGAAATATAAAACATATATAATGCAACAAGATGGTCACATTGATGCTGTAAGCGCATCCAATTCAACTGAATGATCCCTGTAGTGTGTTAGATGGATGTTTGATCATCCTGAAAAGCCATCCAAATGATAACAAATTTCTTTTTAAATTTTTGAAATACTCGAACAGGACTGCGGTGTCGTATACAGTGATCAACTTAGGGATTGAATTTTGAACTGATGATTTTATTCCCTGCATAAATGGGATGTCACCATGGTATCCTTGTAGAGTAGTATATTTAGGTTTCCACAGACCTCAGGAAAACCATGTGCCATGGTTGCATTTCATTACCCAAGTTTTTGGACAATATCAGTGGTGATAATCCCTTTCTTAAATAACCATATTTTATATTACATCAGCTTGGCTTCTTTCCACAACCACTAGGTGCTAGCCATCAAAAGCAAAACTTGTGTTGGAAAAAGATTGATTATAAATAGTTTGGCTCATTTTGGTGTCCTTTGATTGAAAAGCTTTACCTAATTAACAATGAGAGCTTACACGTTTCTGAAGCTTCAAGAAAACCTAAAGGTATCTATTGCAATGAGCCATACATACATGGATCTGGTGTAACTCGATCAGGCCTAGCCGAGGTTGTCAGGATCAGATTAAGTCTGGGACACTCTCTAGCTAAGTACATAAAAATTGTATTAATTATGCACCAGGGTCTGCTATCCTTGATGAAAAAGCATGGCATTCATCAACCAAACTTTTGTACAAGCAAGAGTAAGATACAACTTGGTAACTTCCGAAGGGCATCATCTTTTCAGTTCTACAAAGGACCTTGACTCTTTTCATCTATGGAAATACCGAGCGTCGGAGAAAATGATTAAAGGATATCATCAAATTTGGACTTGTGCATCATCTTTAGCTTCATCTTGATTTCCTTTTCTCTTTCTTTCCTTTTGTACATATTCTTACTTTAAATTATTAAATTGAGTGGGAAAGTAACTTACATAAAAAAAGTTACAACTTGGTAAGTGTGAGCTCAGATCTCGGAGTTGTACATCTAAAATGCAGTCAATTATCTCTATAAAAACGCAGCCATGGCAAACAGCATCACTAAAGTAATCACTGATTGAGAAATTTTCGGAGCGCACAGCTGCGTTTCTTGCTCTGTCCTCATGTCCTCTTCTATCTAATCAGCCTATTTGGGACCCTTTCAGTCTTTGTAAATAATAAACCTGCACGTTATCAGTTCTGAGACAAATGTTAAAGAACATAAGTAAAACAATGGTCCCCTTTCTTGTTTTCTCTTCTAAAAATTGTCCTATCTACTAGGCTGGAACAAGGTCAGAAACAAATAGGCTTTGTTTAAGAGCAAGTGTACCATTCGAGAAGATAAGGCGATAGCTCCTAGATGCATTACTAAATAACAATAATTTTTCCAAGCAACTGGTGGAAACATACATGCATGCATCATAAGCTGGTCCAATCTGAGTGGGGATTATTCACACTGTGATGGTCAAAAACCAGCGACACATTGCATGGATTTAGAGGAGGATGGTTCATTTAGCTAATTTTGATTGGATTAGCATCTCAGCAAGAATCTAGCATTAAATTTGCTGTAGTTTATCTTTCATCACCACCTGCCAACTGCAACTCTTCTTTTACTTACAGATACAGATACATAGCATGAAGACAAAGCCACAACTCCATGGAGAAACCATGTCGGCATATTTTGGTAGACAAGTTGATATTTCAGAACGTTTCCATCCTCATTAAATTGACGACAATTCCTTTGTCTGTTGTTGGGCACAACAGCTTATCCTGAGTTTGCATAGAAACAATGATATTATTTGCACAAAGATAAGGTTTGTATCTATATGCTTGCACTGAATGATCTAAATGCACGTGCCCTTCTTTTTCTCTTCGAATTGCCCTCTGATATGGACTAGAGAGTATATGATAGTAGAGCTAGTGGACCCTATAAATGTCTCCCTATAAGAATTTTAATTTTTCAGGGATTCTGAACCATATGCCACATTAAACTCTCCAACAGACAACACATGTTTTTAGACACCTTATGTCATAACTTTCCATTTCATTGATAACCATCTCAAACAGAAGATAATTTTAGTTAGGTTCAGGTTGTATCATCCGTGTGAAAGAATGATTGATCTTCTTTCACGAGATCAACCACCGCATCATACTTTGCATAGCTTTCAAAGCCCTCCAACCTCTCTCTTTCCATCCGTCAATATAGATCACGAGGTAGATGTTGTCTTCAGAAGGCTGTGCAAAATATGATCTAATAGTTCACACCATGAAAGAAGATCTATCATTCTTTCATGCAAAGGGTACAGCCCTCCATCTTAGCCATTTGCAATCCAACACATATGCCTTAGTTCTGCACCTACCATACAATGGGACCTAAAAGAGAGTATATATCATGTCACACCATTGCCATTACTATGTTTTTGGTTCGTCATGCACTCTAGATATTGTACATTAGATGATTTTTGTGGCCATGCAAAGGCTTTTTATTATTAATATTAGAGATGGTTACTTTAAAGATGATTAGTGTAGAGAGCATAGGAATGATAATTTTAGCAGATCCATCAGATACTCAATCCGACCTAATCCGAATGGGGCATGTTTTACCAGACCCAATTGAAATCCGAGATGGGCATGGATTCTAGAAAAAATATCTGAAGTGGGTTTGGATTGGGTACGGATAATAGTATATTTTGATCCAAACCTGATCCAATATTATCTTAATATATATCCTCCTCTCAAAATTATAATAATTTTATATTATTTATATGTACCATTCAAGAAAAGAAGGCGATACCTCCCAGATGGATTACTAAATTACATTAATTTTTCCAAGCAACTGGTGGAAAACCTACATGCATGCATCATAGGCTGGTCCAATCTGAATGGGGGTTATTGACACTATGATGATCAAAAACTAGCGGCAGGTTGCATGGATTTAAAGGAGGATGGTTCATTTAGCTAATATTGATTGGATTAGCATCTTAGCAAGAATCTAGTATTAAATATGCTGTAGTTTATCTTTCCATCACCAACTGCCAACAGCAACTCTTCTTTTAGTTATAGATATAGATACATAGTGTTGCAACAAGACTTTGGGAGGAAAATGATGAGGCCAGTATTGGACTGATTTGGAGAGCTGATAAGGATCAAACCGACGTAGACTATGAGTAAACCTACAAAAGAAGTCCTTGAACCGTAGGCTACCTTCTGATTTTAGGATCCTCCGATGCTTAAGTTAGCTGGGGCCTTGAGAACAAATAGGTGAAAATAGAGAATTGGAAGGCAAAAAAGAAGTTTTGAGTGGAAAGAGAGAGACCATTTGGTTTCTTTTAGTGGAAAAAGAGTTCAGCAGAGTCTGGGCTCTCTGAAGTATGACTTATCTTCTGGAGAGTATCCTGTCCCTCTTTATATAAAGAAGGCTTGTTTGGACCATTAGGCTATTGGGAGAGTTTGTTAGGTCGTTAAAAATTTGTTAAGTCATTAGTTTGTTATAATAGAATGGTCAGCTATAAGAAGATCGTGGGTTGTTTACCCACGTAGTGATTAATTATAATATAGCTGAAAAATAGTTATTGTAGAGCTGGACAACAGCTGTAATAGAGCTATAGAGTAACTATCTTTCTTCTGGATCAGATCGGCTCTGGACCGATGTCACTTGTGACAGATCGGGTAAAAGTTGAGCTAGTCATAATGCTCTGTTGGGACCTGTTGGTGCAAAAATCTACTTGCGCCGGAGAAGCTGGAGTCGAGGAAGTCGCGGTCGCCGCCGGGACCTGCAAAGGAAGTCTAAATCGGAGGTGGGGTTGCTCCGGCAAGACCCTCCGACGCTCAAGTCAGTTCTCTGCCTCAACAAGAATGGAGTGCTCGAATGGAGAATTTAGCAGAGTTTTTAGATGAAAGATGAGAGCTTATCGAATAACATATCTGGAGCCCCCTTTTATAGGCGGAGGGGGCAGTAGCCTGATAGCGACATCTGTAACCGTCTGGCAGTGGGCTGCCCAGGATCAGGCAGAGTTTGCTGCGAAGAGTAGTGGAGTGGACCCGTGGCTATCACCGGGGTGTGCCACGTGGAGTCTGCCGCGGGGAGTAGAGCGGCGTCTGTTGTCGCGACTTGCCAGTGGATGGGAGAATCGCGCGGTATCCGTCGCAGGAAGTGGAGCAGGATCGTGGCCGTTATTGTGGCCTGCCAGGGAGTAGTGGAGCTGTGCGAGATCCGTCATAGGAAGTGGAGCAGTGCTGTGACCGTTACTGCGGTCTGTCAGGGAGTGATGGAGCTGCGCGGAATCCGCCGCAGGAAGTGGAGCAGGATCGTGGCCGTTATTGTGGCCTGCCTGAGAGTGCAGATCCGTCGGCTGAAGTTCGGCAGCGGTCGGAGCTGATGACGGAGTCTGGCTCCCGTAGGAGTCCGAGCGGAGTCCTCCTCGCGGTTGGAGTCGTGGGCGGGGCCCGACTCCCGTGGGAGTCCGAGCGGAGTCCTCTCAGAGTTGAAGTTACGGGCGGAGCCTGGCTCCCGTAGGAGTCTGGGCGGAGTCCCCTGCAACTAAAGTCAGGTGCGAAGTCCGGCTCCCGTAGGAGTCCGGATGGATCTTACTGGCAGTCGAAGTTGGCGACGGAACCCGGCTCCCGTAGGAGTTCGGGCCGAGTCTACTTGCGGTTGAAGTTGTCGGCGGAGTCCGGCTCCCGTAGGAGTCCGGACGAAGTCTGTCTGCAGTCGTTGGAGTCGAGGATGAAGCCCGGCTCCCATAGGAGCCCAGGCGGAGTCTTTCTGCAATCAAAGTTAAAGGCGAAGTCCGGCTCCCGTAGGAGTCCGGACAAGGCTTACCGGCAGTTGATGTTGAGGACGGAGCCCGGCTCCCGTAGGAGTTCGGGCGGAGTCTACTTGCGGTTGAAGTTGTCGGCGGAGTCCGGCTCCCGTAGGAGTCCGGACGAAGTCTGTCTGCAGCCGTTGGAGTCGAGGATGAAGCCCGGCTCCCGTAGGAGTCCAGACGGAGTCCTCCTGCAATTAAAGTTAAAGATGAAGTCCGGCTCCCGTAGGAGTCCGGACAAGGCTTACCGGCAGTTGATGTTGAGGACGGAGCCCGGCTCCCGTAGGAGTTCGGGCGGAGTCTACTTGCGGTTGAAGTTGTCGGCGGAGTCCGGCTCCCGTAGGAGTCCGGACGAAGTCTGTCTGCAGCCGTTGGAGTCGAGGATGAAGTCCGGCTCCCGTAGGAGTTCGGGCGGAGTCCTCCTGCAATTAAAGTTAAAGGCGAAGTCCGGCTCCCGTAGGAGTCCGGACAAGGCTTACCGGCAGTTGATGTTGAGGACAGAGCCCGGCTCCCGTAGGAGTTCGGGCGGAGTCTACTTGCGGTTGAAGTTGTCGGCGGAGTCCGGCTCCCGTAGGAGTCCGGACGAAGTCTGTCTGCAGCCGTTGGAGTCGAGGATGAAGCCCGGCTCCCGTAGGAGTCCGGGCGGAGTCCTCCTGCAATTAAAGTTAAAGGCGAAGTCTGGCTCCCGTAGGAGTCCGGATAAGGCTTACCGGCAGTTGATGTTGAGGACGGAGCCCGACTCCCGTAGGAGTTCGGGCGGAGTCTACTTGCGGTTGAAGTTGTCGGCGGAGTCCGACTCCCGTAGGAGTCCGGACGAAGTCTGTCTGTAGCCGTTGGAGTCGAGGATGAAGCCCGGCTCCCGTAGGAGTCCGGGCGGAGTCCTCCTGCAATTAAAGTTAAAGGCGAAGTCCGGCTCCCGTAGGAGTCCGGACAAGGCTTACCGACAGTTGATGTTGAGGACGGAGTCCGGCTCCCGTAGGAGTTCGGGAGGAGTCTACTTGCGGTTGAAGTTGTCGGCGGAGTCCGGCTCCCGTAGGAGTCCGGACGAAGTCTGTCTGCAGCCGTTGGAGTCGAGGATGAAGCCCGGCTCCCGTAGGAGTCCGGGCGGAGTCCTCCTGCAATTAAAGTTAAAGGCGAAGTCCGGCTCCCGTAGGAGTCCGGACAAGGCTTACCGGCAGTTGATGTTGAGGATGGAGCCCGACTTCCGTAGGAGTTCGGACGGAGTCTACTTGCGGTTGAAGTTGTCGGCGGAGTCCAGCTCCCGTAGGAGTCCGGACGAATCTTACCGGCGGTTGACGTTGGCGACGAAGCCCGGCTCCCGTAGGAGTCCGGGCGAAGTCCCCCTTGGGGTCGGAGTCGTAGGCGGAGCCTGGTTCCTGTAGGAGTCCGGGCGGAGTCTTCCTGGAGTTGATTCTGCTGAGGACTTCGGCTATGGGTATTTTATACCCAACACCTAATCTAGATCAATTTAGATCAGTACAAAATCGATATGAAAGTTAAACCAGGTTGGTATTTTATTGACTTGACTTAGAAGTCCAAATGATTTTCATATGATTCTTTTTGATGTTGCCACATAGCCAGAGGTTGGTTAACTATACCAACACATATCCCTACTTTTTAGATTTGAAGTAAAATTTTTCACATCGAGTGTGGAAAATAAGATAAAAGATCTCATCTGACACTAAACAAAGAGAACCGATGATTCTATAAGGTGTGAGATCTAAGGGAGAGTCCTTCTCCTCAATCTCCTTTTCATAGATAGAGTCCCAAGTGGCCTGGACTCTAATCAAGTTGAGTTTCATACTAAGTCGAGTACTTATTGAGTCCAAATCCTTTTAAACCCATGAAACCTAATTTGACTTAAACTCAGATCAAGTCCAATCAAATTAAATTTCAATTTAATTAGACTAGTACTGAAACTCAATTATTTGATCAAATCAAATAACATAGCAATAATTACAAATTAGTCCTCTTTTAACTCACTAACTCTTAGTAAGTCATCTCTTGTAATTTTTATAAATTAGTCTAATCATCAATCATATTGATAATCAAATTCTACTATAATTCAAAATCATAATTCAACTATCCGATCAGTCAGAATCTCTTATGTGTGTGACCCTATAGGTTCTATTCTATTTAGTAGTGAGATATATTGTGATCTCCATCACAGATATTATTGAAACTGCTTTCGATAGATTGGAACAATTTCAACTCACCAATGAGAATTATTGACTATCAAAATAATTCTCGTTGCTCTCATAATCCACCAGTGACGCTTAGCAGCATATAGTGGTAATCCAATAGAATAAAAAGAATGAACCTCTTAGGTGTAGTTACTGTGTAATACAGCTTTTTTATCGTGAGTCTCGATAAGATAGAGGTTATGAAAAAATCATCAAATCCCATTATCTATTATATGTAAGATTTATTCAACTCGAGTTTATACTGTGAAATCTTATAAAAACTCTTTTTCATTATTCATACTATCATGGCCATGATCTTCAAAACTCAGTCTCATAAATCACATAGAACTATTTCTTATCTATCAAGATCGATAAATTCTATCTAGGTATACATCCTACTCCTACAATGAACCTACTGTAGCCAATCTACACCGTAAGTATCCGAATGGCTAGGAATCAGATGTATGTATAATCAAACTACAGCAACCTTATTATGAATAGCAGAGGTACCATGGGTCAAAGAATCAGTTACACTATTACAACATCAAAAAAGTCATTGACGAATGAGTAGACATCCAAGTGACTTCTCATATTAGTTACGCTTAATATCTTTATTCTCTAACAATCACCTGCACTCTCACTCTAGTATCCCCACACTATAGACTCGAGACTCATCTATCCAAAGAGAAGCGATCCATACACCAATCTTACCAGATCAATCACCGTCCCTATGATAATCTATCGATCGAAAGTAATTCAGAAATTAATCATCAATGATACATGTCTCAAATTCTCAACTCTTGAAAATACGTATCATCATCTTATTAATTCTCTGAATGATTCATGAACACATACATAACATGAATGAAAATAAATTATCCAATCTTATTAATAAATAATATGGTCAAGTACAAAACTATATCTTAGAAAGAATAAATGTATCGGCCTGATTGGCTACTAAAGCATATATCAAATAATCTTTCATTTGCACTAAAGCTAATCTACCATATACTTAAGTCTCATCTTCTCAAGATGTGCTTTGATCCTCTGCTGGCTAGGTGGTTTAGTTAGTGGGTCCATCACATTATCATTGGGGTCTACTCTCTGCAACTCAAAGTATTTTTTCTCGATATTATCGTGAATAATATAAAATCATTACTCTATATGATAAGACTTCTAATGAGATTTGGGCTCCTTAGCTAGAGCTATGGCATCTTTATTGTCGTAGTACAGTATTGTGCCATCTGACTACATTACACAAAATTCTGTAACAAATCTTTTTAAACCAGATTGTTTCCTTAATAGTTTCAAAAATGGCAATGTACTTAGCTTCCATAATAAAAACTATAATGATTGATTGTTTGAAACTCTTTCATTTATCGAACCTTCATTGCATAAGAAAATATATCTTGATGTAGACTTTCTAGCATTAACATCAGACATAAAATCTAAATCTATAAATCCTTGTACCCTCAACTCTTCTCCTCCTCCAAAGATCATAAATATTTTCTAAGTCTTTTTCAAATACTTAAAAATATTCTTCACAGCTATCCAGTGCTCTTAGTCTGAGTTCGATCGATATCTGCTCGTGATACTCACAGTAAGAACTATATCCAGTCGTGTACATAGTATGACATATATAAGGCTCCCTATAGCCAAGCATAAGGGATCTAGCTCATGTGCTAAATCTCTTCTGCATCTCCTCTATGTACATTTTTTGTGAAAGATCCAGCATCTTTTTAGATCTATTTCTATAGATCTTAACGACTTGACTCAAAAGTTAAAATAATTTTTATATGATTTTTTCTGATGTTGCCATGTGACCAGAGGTCGATTAACTGTACCAACATATAGCATGAAGACAAAGCCACAACTCCATAGGCAAAACCATGTCGGCATATTTTGGTGAACAAGTTGAAGCTTTTAGAACGTTTCCATCCTCATAAAGTTCATGATAACTCCTTTGCCTCTTGTTAGCCACAGGCTATTGGGATTAATTTGCATAGAAACAATGATATTATTTGCATAAAGACAAGGTTTGTATCTATATGCTTGCACTGAATGATCTAAATGTGCATGTCCCTTCTTCTTCTCTTCAAGTTGCCCTCTGATATGGACTAGAGAATATATGAGAATAGAGGTAGTGGTACCCTATAAATGTCTCCCTTAAGAATTTTAATTTATTAGGGATTTTGAATCGAATGCCACATTAATCTCTCCAATAGACAACACATGCTTTTAGACACCTTACGTCATAACTTTCCATTTCATTGATAACCATCTCAGACAGAAGATAATTTTAGTTAGGTTTGGATGGTATCCTTCATGTGAAAGAATGATTGATCTTCTTTCACAAGGCCAACCATCAGATCGTACTTTGCACAGCTTTTAAAGTCCTCCAATCTCTCCCTTTCTATGCATCGGCATAGATCATGAGATAAATATTATACTTTGAAAGCTGTGCAAAACATGATCCAACAGTTCACACCATGAAAGAAGATTTGTCTTTCATGCAAAGGATACAACCTTCCACCTAAGCCATTTGCAATCCAACCCATGTGCCTTAGTTCTGCACCTACCATACAGCGGGATCTAAAAGAGAGTATATATCATGTCGCACCACCACCATTACTATGTTTTTAGTTAGTCATTCACTCTAGATATTATACATTAGATGATGTTTGTGACGATGCAAAGGCTTTTTTTATTATTAATATTAGAGATGGTTATTTTAAGTCCGTTAAGGATGATTAATATAGAGGAAGTAGAGGTGGCAATAATGGTATGCCTTGATTTGAATAATACTATGAATAATTGTATGCCTTGATTTGAATCCGATCCAATATAACCTTTATATATATATATATATCTATATATATCTTTCAAAATTATAATGATTTTATATTATTTATATATACCTAATCCAATCCGATCTAACCAATCCCTCTTACATATCTAATCCACATCTTTGCTTAACCTTATCCTATCCAACTCGAGATAGATACGGAGCGGATATGGAGTTTTTACTTATGGAGTGGGTATAGGTATGGACCAATTCGAACCATACCCAACCCGTTACCATCTCCAAGGGGGTGATATATAAACATATGAAAGTGTGAAATATAATAAAGCTTCATGAATAAATTGACAATTAAGTTGAATCATTTAAAGTTAATATACAAATTTTTGCCCAAAAAAAGAAATAAGAAATAGTCTATTAGAAAAGTTTTTTTAATTAAAAAAATATTTTTGGCTAGTTCTTGGTCAATTAATATTTTCTATTGAGGTTTCTTTTATTTTTTTCATGTTCAAATATTGCGACAACTTCAAGACTTATTATAATTTGACCAAGCTAGACAAATATGTCCATTTACATTTTGGCGACAAGAAGATTTGATCCAATACTATTAATGAAAAGTATGCCTCCATGTAAAAATAAATGCAATACTACATGGTGAATATATTATCAAGGGATGTAATTCAAAAGTAGGCTCCTCTCCTACCCAAGAAGGGTTCTCAAGTGATATTCAATTATTTGAATCTCTTAAGATAGAATTTTGTCAACGCAACAAAGAAAATGAAATATATGCATAAATAATCTACAAAGGTTGCTGACAAAGACATCTAAAAGGGCATTAAAAGAGGAAATTTTAATTGATAATTTGAAGGATCGCTAGCTCTTTTCTAAGAAAGAAAAGATAAAATTAAAAAAAAAACAAAAAGAAAAACATCAGTAGTTTTATTGACGCCAGTGTAGGTACAATGTGTGACTGGAAAGATTTTAATTAAGGTGATCATGGCTCCTGAATACCATCTACAACCAATACCACATACTATGTACCGTTGGAAATATATTCCATACATTGTCAATTGCAAATATCATGTCTAATTGCATGGATCATGTAAAGCTGATTGTATATATACATATATATCATGTATAGCCGACAAGCTCTGTATTCTACCTTCATGGATGAGTATGAACTCAACTTCAAAAATCTTCCTTTGTTATCTCTCTCTCTCTCTCTCTCTCTCTCTCTCTCTCTCTCTTGTTATTATATATCAAAGCTTTGCAAACTTATCACAATGCTTAAGAACCGAGTCTGAAGACATTTAATGAATGGCAGTCCAGTTACCAAGGTAGTCATATTACCACAAGAAATCTAAATTATGACACCAAAACATGATTGCTAGCTCAGAACCAAATTCACACATTAACAGAAATTGCAAGAACAACAATGTAAAACTAGCAATCTCACCAATCATTTCTACTTTTTAACAAGATTGTAGACTGGATAAGGTTAAGTACTAACAAAGCAATTGCTAAACTGGATCATGATCAAGGAGATAATGAAGTCATAACTCAAGAACAACTGGATCAATATGAGAAGGATTAAAATAAACTAAAGAAAGAACAACTATCATGGGGATAAATTTTTTATCCACTTTAGCAAAATGGTCCACCATGTTCGAGTTACATAAATCACAAGCTGGCATCTTCTTAATCCAATCTCTTGAATTTGCCATACCCATCCATGGGCAGAGGGGAGGAAAAAGGAAGAAGGTGGTGACATGCTCTATAGATGTATCCAGGTGCAAGTTGGCCTGTTGTTCTGCCATCTTTTCTTGCGGCTGGTTCTTCCACACTTTCACACACGTTGAGTATTATAACATCAATGGATCAAATACAGCCTTCACGATCCACAGCATCTTCTGAAAATTTTATGGTGAGAGGGTGGTTGTGATCCTCCCAGATCTTGACTCCAACTAAAGCAGGGACAGAAGTAGGATTTTCATGAGCAGAGAAGACAAAACATCGTCAACGCTCGACGGTCTGTCTCCACTGTTGGATAAGACGGTGACATTTTTAATTGCTTTGCAGTCTGGGAAGAAAAAAAACATGAGGCTATGGGGAACTTATGGCCCTATCCACTGAACTCAAACAACTTTTTTTTTTTTTTGATAAATCAAATTTATTCTAAAAACAAGTACATTCATAAAAATCAACAAATAAAATATTAAAAAAATTTAATAAATACATCCGGCAAAATTGTCCATAGAGTAGATCCATTATGAGTAGCTATACATATGACATCATCTAATATACAACATTGTATGTATCTCAATAATTATGTGTGACTTAGAAAGGTAGTAGGATTATTTTTATTCTCAAATAATCCTATCGAAATAGATGATAAATCATGACATACAACATAGATAATTATTGATAGATTAATCAAATCAATTCATTTCTTAGCATACAGAGTTAGTCACACTCTTGAAAAACTAGCTAAATTTTATATATAGAAGGGAGATCATTGATTAAGTAACCGGTCAATAGGCCTATTATCCTTGCACGCAAGTCCCCGGAGGGACTACATGTGAAAGTGTTCCGGGGCTATACTTGAAGGAGACCATATCTACCATAATCCTCAGCTTGAGTGTTTCTCAAGATATTCTTTTCTTCACCCACTAACTAGGGACTGGTTACTCACCATAGAGTAGTTATTTTATTTTTGAGAAATCATAATGGAGTAATTATTAAGCAATATTAGTTAAAGAAATAGATTATTGTCTTAAACCTAAGTACTTAGGTTATTTAGGGTATTCTTTTTTTTTTTTTGGTGAACTAGGGTATTCTTTTTTATTTGCTAGTTTTGGCCTTCTTTTTCTACAAAATAATGTTCTCATTGCTGATTCAAAAACTCGGAGGATCAATTTTCTATGTTGGCGATTGATGGATGTGATGCAGTGTAGGGTGGTAAAAAGTCTGGACTCTCAAGACTTTCGTGCCTTTCAATACTGTTGATGGGTTTTGGGAAAAGTTGTGCCCTGTGCACCCTTCCAAAACCAACAAAGAATGTGAAAGTGAGCCTGACGAGTCTTTGCTGGTTCTCTTTGCCCTTTCTTCTAATCTTTTTCATCATCTCTTCTTCTAACCTTCCTATCTGCAACGTGAGATGAAAGGGATTGGATGAGGCAAGTGGCAAAAGAAGAAAGAAAGGAAGGCCTCACATAACTTCTAGGGCATTGATTCATGGAAAGAATACAGTGAGTAATTTTTTGAAAAATTATTTCTTGATAATAGAATATTGATATATTTAATTGATCATTAAAATATAATTTATTACAAAATAATTTATATTTAGTTAAGCATCTATTTTTTTGAAAAAATTATGTCGAAATACTTATTATACTCCTAATAAATATAAGACCTACATTTTTGCTCCTAAATTTTATATAAATAATAATATTATATTAATATTAATATTAATATATTATAATATAATATTAGATTATAATAATTTATTATATTAATATAATACTAATATAATATTGTTGGGTATAAAATACCCACAGCCGGAACCCACGGCGGAACCGCCATCAGCAAGCACAGCTCCGCCCGGACTCCTACGGAAGCCGGGCTCCACCGCCATCAGCAAGTGCAGCTCCGCCCGGACTCCTACGGGAGCCGGGCTCCACCGCCATCAGCAAGCGCTGCTCCGCCCGGGAGCCGGGCTCCGCCGCCAACATCAAAACAGCTCCGCCCGGACTCCTACGGGAGCCGGGCTCTGCTCTCAATATCAATTGCTGGTAAGCTCAGTCCGAACTCCTACGAGAGCCGGACTTCACCCTTGACTTTGTTTGCAGCGCAGCTCCGCCCGGACTCCTACGAGAGCCGGGCTCCACCGACGACATCAGCACAGCTCCGCCCGGACTCCTACGGGAGCCGGGCTCCACCGCCATCAGCAAGTGCAGCTCCGCCCGGACTCCTACGGGAGCCGGGCTCCACCGCCATCAGCAAGCGCTGCTCCGCCCGGAGCCGGACTCCGCCGCCAACATCAAAACAGCTCCGCCCGGACTCCTACGGGAGCCGGGCTCCACTCTCAATATCAATTGCTGGTAAGCTCAGTCCGGACTCCTACGAGAGCCGACTTCACCCTTGACTTTGTTTGCAGCGCAGCTCCGCCCGGACTCCTACGGGAGCCGGGCTCTGCCGCCATCAGCACAGCTCCGCCCGGACTCCTACGGGAGCCGGACTCCGCCGCCGACATCAGAACAGCTCCGCCCGGACTCCTACGGGAGCCGGGCTCCGCTCACGACGGCTCCGACCATTGCCGAGCTTCAATCGACAGATCCACGCCCCCTGGCAGGCCCTCAAAACGGCCGCGACCCTGCTCCACCTCCTGTGGCGGACTCCACGCAGTATCATCATTCCCTGACAAGCCGCAGCAGCCATAGCCGCCCTGCTCCACTTCCTGTGGCGGACTCCGCACAGCTCCATTATCCTCCTGGCAGGCCACAGTAACGGCCACGAACCTGCTCCACCTCCTGCGACGGATACCCTGCGATTCTCCTGACGACGGACGCTGCTCCACCCCTCATAACGGATTCCACGTGGCAAGTCGAGGTGATACCCACGTGTCTGCTCCATTATCTTTCGAATCAATTCCCCTGACCATGGGCGGCCCACTACCAGGCAGTTACACACGTCGCCATCAGTCCGTTGCCTCCCCCGCCTATAAAAGGGGGGACTCAGATACGTTATTTTTTAAGCTCTTTTGCCTTATCTAAAAACTCTGCTAAATTCTCCGTTCGAGCACTCCATTCTTGTTGAGGCAGAGAACTGACTTGAGCGTCGGAGGGTCTTGCCGGAGCAACCCCACCTCCGGTTTAGACTTCCCTTGCAGGTCCCGCGGTGACCACGGCTTCCTCAACTCCAGCTTCTCCGGCGCAGGCGGATTTTTGCACCAACAGGATTGGCGCTAAAGGAAGGGGGGCCTGAACCTTCGCAGCACCTTTGTTCTTGAAGGAGCGCTCAACGGAGCCACCTCCGGCCATCTCTCCGTCATCTACTCCTAATCCTCCCCCGCGAGATCGACACCCGATGCCTCCGCGCAGGGCGTCCACCCGGCGGTCCACGGCCTCCGCGGCCAGATCTCAGGCTCCGGCCTCCCCTCCCGTTTCTCAGCCAGCTCCTCCTCCCCCTCCGGCGACGGCGGTCGGCGCGGAGCAGTTTGACTTGCTGGCGCAGCAGGTCAAGGGCCTCGTCGAGGCCGTACAGGCGATGCAGCAGCAGCCGCCGCAGGCGTCGGCGCATCCGAAGGGGCATCTCTGGAATGCCAGAACCCGGCGGTGGGCGGGCCACCTGGGCTAGCCGCCCCGTCCTTCCCGAGAAGGCGAATCCAAGGGTGGAGAGCCCTCAGTCGGACCACGACTCCACCCCTGGGAGATCCCTGCCCCCGTTCTGCCAAAGGACCCTCGAGACTCGAAGTCGAGAGGATTTCCTGGACCGGAGGCTCCAGGAGATGAACCGGCGGATTGAAGAACTCCGCCATGCGCCTCCCGCTTACGGTGAGGATATCTGCACTGACCCTCCCTTCTCCCAAATGATTATGCAGGAACCGATCCCGCCGAATTTCAAGCTCCCCCAGTTTGAAAGCTACGACGGGACGTCGGACCCGGTGGACCACCTGGAGGCCTTCCGAACGATGATGTTGCTTCATGGTGCCCCGACGCCATCTTGTGCCGGGCTTTCCCGTCTACTTTGAAGGGAGCAGCAAGAAACTGGTACTCGGCACTGAAGCCGGGTACCATCTTCTCCTTCGACCAAATGAGCCACCAATTCGTGGCCCATTTTGTCAGCAGCCGACGTCCCCGGAAAGGTTCGGAGTCCCTCATCAACATCAAGCAGAGGGAAGGGGAGTCCATACGGGCCTACATCAACCGCTTCAACATCGCGGCGTTGGAGGTCCGGAACTTGGACCAATCGGTTGCCATGGCCGCCCTGAAAGGTGGCCTTCAGAAGAATGATCTCTTGTACTCCCTGGAGAAGAAGTACC
Organism: Elaeis guineensis; assembly: GCF_000442705.2. Classification (NCBI taxonomy): domain Eukaryota; kingdom Viridiplantae; phylum Streptophyta; class Magnoliopsida; order Arecales; family Arecaceae; genus Elaeis; species Elaeis guineensis. Next base: position 116,070,410 of record NC_025993.2, read on the forward strand.
CCAGGGATTTTGCTGATCTGCTGGCTCGGGCTGAAGGATACGCCCGAGCGGAAGAGGCCTTCAAAATGAAGGATGAAGAGACTGCGAGGGAGTGCCAGGCGGGAGATTCTGGCAAACCCGCAGTTGAGAAGAGGCCAAGGGAAGCCCGGCCTCGCTCCCGATCCCCTCCTGGGCACAAGCGCGCCCATACTCCACCCCGGGCACGCAGGCAGAGAAGTCCGGACAACAGGTTTCGGCGGGGTTCCCCGCCAGGGAAGTTCCGCAGCTACGCCCCCCTCAACGCCTCGAAGGCCCAGGTACTGATGGAGGTCAGGGAGCTGATCCCTAGGCCGGAGAGGATGCGCACGCACCCCGGGAAGCCAACCCCAACAAGTTCTGCCTCTACCACCGCGACCACGGCCACGACACCGAAGAGTGCATCCAGCTCCAGGACGAGATCGAGGAGCTCATCCGGCGAGGTCGGCTCGACAGATTCATCCGCCGCAGGCCTGAGGGTAGAGGAGACCGGCCAAGAGCCCTCCCGCCGCCCGAACCACAGAAGAGGGAGGAGCAGCCGGGGACCGGCCTCCTATTGGGACCATCGACTCCATCGCCGGAGGGCCTCAAGGAGGAGCGGGAGAACTGTAAATGTATTGCTTACTGTTTCGTTTTGAATCTACTTTTCTTTTTAGCTAACGCACTCCTCCTGCTTAACGCGGATGTACTATGACTGGATATGACCTCTCCAAAAAACAACGACCATGTCAGGAACAGGAGGAGAACCTCGTCCTGACATGAGCAAAGTCAAAGGCCGTTCTTTTAGACCGGATGGGGGGAGAGGCCTTACAACGCCTAATGTGCCCCCACAGCCCTGTTAGGGACAGGAGGAAAACCTCGCCCTAACTTGAGCAAAGTCAAAGGCCCGGTTCTTTTAGACCGGATGGGGGGAGAGGCCTTACAACGCCCTAATGTGCCCCCACAGCCCTGTTAGGGACAGGAGGAAAACCTCGCCCTAACTTGAGCAAAGTCGAAGGCCCGGTTCTTTTGGACCGGATGGGGGGAGAGGCCTCGCAACGCCCTAATGTGCCCCCATAGCCATGTCAGGAACAGGAGGAGAACCTCGTCCTGACATGAGCAAAGTTGAAGGCCCAGTTCTTTTAGACCGGAGGGGGGAGAGGCCTTACAGCGCCCTAACGCGCCCCACAAGCCAGGCTGATGACGAGAACCTCGCCACCGGCTCAAGCAAAATGGAAGACCCGGACTCCTACGGGAGCCGGTTCCGCCGCAAAGGTAAGCTTCGTCCGGACTCCTACGGGAGCCGGGTTCCACCGCCAAGGTAAAGCTTCGCCCGGACTCCTACGGGAGCCGGGTTCCACCGCCAAGGTAAAGCTTCGCCCGGACTCCTACGGGAGCCGGGTTCCGCCGCCAAGGTAAAGCTTCCCCCGGACTCCTACGGGAGCCGGGTTCCGCCGCCAAGGTAAAGCTTCACCCGGACTCCTACGGGAGCCGGGTTCCGCCGCCAAGGTAAAGCTTCACCCGGACTCCTACGGGAGCCGGGTTCCGCCGCCAGGTAAAGCTTCACCCGGACTCCTACGGGAGCCGGGTTCCGCCGCCAAGGTAAAGCTTTCACCCGGACTCCTACGGGAGCCGGGTTCCGCCGCCAGGTAAAGCTTCACCCGGACTCCTACGGGAGCCGGGTTCCGCCGCCAAGGTAAAGCTTCACCCGGACTCCTACGGGAGTCGGGTTCCGCCGCCAGGTAAAGCTTCACCCGGACTCTACGGGAGCGGCCGCCAGGTAAAGCTTCACCCGGACTCCTACGGGAGC